>NW_027316585.1:25000-40000 GCF_033978685.3 Nerophis lumbriciformis | reverse complement strand
ACGTGCTATGGTTCTCCACCTGGGTCAGGAAAGCAAAATTGTCCCTCTCCTCGCTGGAAGTCCAAAAAAAAAAGGTGTAAATTTGACTAAGTGTCTAGGAGCATTTCCCTTTAAGAAGGCCGACCTGCTATGGTTCTCCACCTGGGTCAGGAACGCCAAATTGTCCCTCTCCTCGCTGGAAGTCCAAAAAAAGGCGTGAATTTGACTAAGTGCCTAGGAGCATTTCCCTTTAAGAAGGCCGACGTGCTATGGTTCTCCACCCGGGTACGGAAAGCAAAATTAGTCCCTCTCCTCGCTGGAAGTCCAAAAAAAAGGCGTAAATTTGACTAAGTGCCTAGGAGGATGTCCCTTTAAGAAGGCTGACCTGCTATGGTTCTCCACCCGGGTGCGGAAAGCAAAATTAGTCCCTCTCCTCGCTGGAAGTCCAAAAAAAAGGCGTGAATTTGACTAAGTGCCTAGGAGGATGTCCCTTTAAGAAGGCCGACGTGCTATGGTTCTCCACCTGGGTCAGGAAAGCAAAATTGTCCCTCTCCTCGCTGGAAGTCCAAAAAAAAAAGGTGTAAATTTGACTAAGTGTCTAGGAGCATTTCCCTTTAAGAAGGCCGACGTGCTATGGTTCTCCACCTGGGTCAGGAAAGCAAAATTGTCCCTCTCCTCGCTGGAAGTCCAAAAAAAAAAGGTGTAAATTTGACTAAGTGTCTAGGAGCATTTCCCTTTAAGAAGGCCGACCTGCTATGGTTCTCCACCTGGGTCAGGAACGCCAAATTGTCCCTCTCCTCGCTGGAAGTCCAAAAAAAGGCGTGAATTTGACTAAGTGCCTAGGAGCATTTCCCTTTAAGAAGGCCGACGTGCTATGGTTCTCCACCCGGGTACGGAAAGCAAAATTAGTCCCTCTCCTCGCTGGAAGTCCAAAAAAAAGGCGTAAATTTGACTAAGTGCCTAGGAGGATGTCCCTTTAAGAAGGCTGACCTGCTATGGTTCTCCACCCGGGTGCGGAAAGCAAAATTAGTCCCTCTCCTCGCTGGAAGTCCAAAAAAAAGGCGTGAATTTGACTAAGTGCCTAGGAGGATGTCCCTTTAAGAAGGCTGACCTGCTATGGTTCTCCACCCGGGTGCGGAAAGCAAAATTAGTCCCTCTCCTCGCTGGAAGTCCATAAAAAAGGCGTAAATTTGACTAAGTGCCTAGGAGGATGTCCCTTAAAGAAGGCCGACGTGCTATGGTTCTCCACCTGGGTCAGGAAAGCAAAATTGTCCCTCTCCTCGCTGGAAGTCCAAAAAAAAGGCGTAAATTTGACTAAGTGCCTAGGAGGATGTCCCCTTAAGAAGGCCGACGTCCCTTGGTTCTCCACCTGGGTACAGAACGCCAAATTAGTCCCTCTCCTAGCTGGAAGTCCAAAAAAAAGGCGGAAATTTGACTAAGTGCCATCATTTTAGAGTACCAGGACTATAGTGGGGGAATTGGAGCCCTCTGGTGGACACTCGCCGCAAATGCACCCTGAATTAAATACATTATTTCCAGTTCTTTTGGGGCCCTATTTTCAGGCGTAAATTTGACTAAGTGTCTAGGGGCATGTCCCTTTAAGAAGGCCGACCTGCTATGGTTCTCCACCTGGGTCTGGAACGCAAAATTAGTCCCTCTCCTAGCTGGAAGTCCAAAAAAAAAGGCGTGAATTTGACTAAGTGTCTAGGAGGATGTCCCCTTAAGAAGGCCGACGTGCCTTGGTTCTCTACCTGGGTACGGGACGCCATATTAGTCCCTCTCCTCGCTGGAAGTCCAAAAAAAAGGCGTGAATTTGACTAAGTGTCTAGGAGCATTTCCCTTTAAGAAGGCCGGCCTGCTATGGTTCTCCACCTGGGTCCGGAAAGCAAAATTAGTCCCTCTCCTCGCTGGAAGTCCAAAAAAAAGGCGTGAATTTGACTAAGTGCCTAGGAGGATGTCCCTTTAAGAAGGCCGACGTGCTATGGTCCTCCACCTGGGTCAGGAACGCAAAATTGTCCCTCTCCTCGCTGGAAGTCCAAAAAAAAGGCGTGAATTTGACTAAGTGCCTAGGAGGATGTCCCTTTAAGAAGGCCGACGTGCTATGGTTCGCCACCTGGGTCAGGAAAGCAAAATTGTCCCTCTCCTCGCTGGAAGTCCAAAAAAAAAAGGTGTAAATTTGACTAAGTGTCTAGGAGCATTTCCCTTTAAGAAGGCCGACCTGCTATGGTTCTCCACCTGGGTCAGGAACGCCAAATTGTCCCTCTCCTCGCTGGAAGTCCAAAAAAAAGGCGTGAATTTGACTAAGTGCCTAGGAGCATTTCCCTTTAAGAAGGCCGACGTGCTATGGTTCTCCACCCGGGTACGGAAAGCAAAATTAGTCCCTCTCCTCGCTGGAAGTCCAAAAAAAAGGCGTAAATTTGACTAAGTGCCTAGGAGCATTTCCCTTTAAGAAGGCCGACGTGCTATGGTTCTCCACCCGGGTACGGAAAGCAAAATTAGTCCCTCTCCTCGCTGGAAGTCCAAAAAAAAGGCGTAAATTTGACTAAGTGCCTAGGAGGATGTCCCTTTAAGAAGGCTGACCTGCTATGGTTCTCCACCCGGGTGCGGAAAGCAAAATTAGTCCCTCTCCTCGCTGGAAGTCCAAAAAAAAGGCGGAAATTTGACTAAGTGCCTAGGAGGATGTCCCTTTAAGAAGGCTGACCTGCTATGGTTCTCCACCCGGGTACGGAAAGCAAAATTAGTCCCTCTCCTAGCTGGAAGTCCAAAAAAAAAGGCGTGAATTTGACTAAGTGTCTAGGAGGATGTCCCCTTAAGAAGGCCGACGTGCCTTGGTTCTCTACCTGGGTACGGAACGCCAAATTAGTCCCTCTCCTCGCTGGAAGTCCAAAAAAAAAGGTGTAAATTTGACTAAGTGCCTAGGAGCATTTCCCTTTAAGAAGGCCGACCTGCTATGGTTCTCCACCTGGGTCAGGAACGCCAAATTGTCCCTCTCCTCGCTGGAAGTCCAAAAAAAAGGCGTGAATTTGACTAAGTGCCTAGGAGGATGTCCCTTTAAGAAGGCCGACGTGCTATGGTTCTCCACCTGGGTCAGGAAAGCAAAATTGTCCCTCTCCTCGCTGGAAGTCCAAAAAAAAAAGGTGTAAATTTGACTAAGTGTCTAGGAGCATTTCCCTTTAAGAAGGCCGACCTGCTATGGTTCTCCACCTGGGTCAGGAACGCCAAATTGTCCCTCTCCTCGCTGGAAGTCCAAAAAAAAGGCGTGAATTTGACTAAGTGCCTAGGAGCATTTCCCTTTAAGAAGGCCGACGTGCTATGGTTCTCCACCCGGGTACGGAAAGCAAAATTAGTCCCTCTCCTCGCTGGAAGTCCAAAAAAAAGGCGTAAATTTGACTAAGTGCCTAGGAGCATTTCCCTTTAAGAAGGCCGACGTGCTATGGTTCTCCACCTGGGTCAGGAAAGCAAAATTGTCCCTCTCCTCGCTGGAAGTCCAAAAAAAAGGCGTAAATTTGACTAAGTGCCTAGGAGGATGTCCCTTAAAGAAGGCCGACGTGCTATGGTTCTCCACCCGGGTACGGAAAGCAAAATTAGTCCCTCTCCTCGCTGGAAGTCCAAAAAAAAGGCGTAAATTTGACTAAGTGCCTAGGAGGATGTCCCTTTAAGAAGGCCGACCTGCTATGGTTCTCCACCTGGGTCCGGAAAGCAAAATTAGTCCCTCTCCTCGCTGGAAGTCCAAAAAAAAATGTCGTAAATTTGACTAAGTGCCTAGGAGGATGTCCCTTTAAGAAGGCCGACCTGCTATGGTTCTCCACCTGGGTCAGGAACGCAAAATTGTCCCTCTCCTCGCTGGAAGTCCAAAAAAAAGGCGTGAATTTGACTAAGTGTCTAGGAGCATTTCCCTTTAAGAAGGCCGACCTGCTATGGTTCTCCACCTGGGTCAGGAAAGCAAAATTGTCCCTCTCCTCGCTGGAAGTCCAAAAAAAAGGCGTAAATTTGACTAAGTGCCTAGGAGGATGTCCCTTTAAGAAGGCTGACCTGCTATGGTTCTCCACCCGGGTACGGAAAGCAAAATTAGTCCCTCTCCTCGCTGGAAGTCCAAAAAAAAGGCGTAAATTTGACTAAGTGCCTAGGAGGATGTCCCTTTAAGAAGGCTGACCTGCTATGGTTCTCCACCCGGGTACGGAAAGCAAAATTAGTCCCTCTCCTCGCTGGAAGTCCAAAAAAAAGGCGTAAATTTGACTAAGTGCCTAGGAGGATGTCCCTTTAAGAAGGCTGACCTGCTATGGTTTTCCACCCGGGTACGGAAAGCAAAATTAGTCCCTCTCCTCGCTGGAAGTCCAAAAAAAAGGTGTAAATTTGACTAAGTGCCTAGGAGGATGTCCCTTTAAGAAGGCTGACCTGCTATGGTTCTCCACCCGGGTGCGGAAAGCAAAATTAGTCCCTCTCCTCGCTGGAAGTCCAAAAAAAAGGCGGAAATTTGACTAAGTGCCTAGGAGGATGTCCCTTTAAGAAGGCTGACCTGCTATGGTTCTCCACCCGGGTACGGAAAGCAAAATTAGTCCCTCTCCTCGCTGGAAGTCCAAAAAAAAGGCGTAAATTTGACTAAGTGCCTAGGAGCACAGAAAGAGTGGGGGACCCTTGGAGCCCC
The DNA here is from genome assembly GCF_033978685.3 of Nerophis lumbriciformis. Taxonomy (NCBI): domain Eukaryota; kingdom Metazoa; phylum Chordata; class Actinopteri; order Syngnathiformes; family Syngnathidae; genus Nerophis; species Nerophis lumbriciformis. The sequence continues at coordinate 35,376 of NW_027316585.1, read as the reverse complement.
TATTTTCAGACAGTTTGGCTTATTTCGGTGACGCCGGGGCGTCCATCAGGTCTTCCCGGGGAATGAGAGGCCTTTTGTGGCCATATGTCAACAAAAGAGTGGGGAAATGGAGCCCTCCGGTGGACTCCCGCTGCAAATGCACCCCCCAAATTAAATACATTAATTCCAGGCCTTTTGGGGCCCTATATTCAGACGGTGTGTAGCCCTCCAGTGGACTCCCGCCTCCAACGCACCCCCCAAATTAAAGACATCACCCCCCAAATTAAAGGCATCATTTCCAGTTCTTTTGGGGCCCTATTTTCAGACAGTTTGGCGGATTTCCTTGACGCCGGGGAGTCCTACAGGTGTTCCCGGGGAATGAGAGGCCTTTTGTGGGCCAGAAAGAGTGGGGAACCCTTGGAGCCCCTATTTTCAGACAGTTTGGCTTATTTCGGTGACGCCGGGGCGTCCATCAGGTCTTCCCGGGGAATGAGAGGCCTTTTGTGGCCATATGTCAACAAAAGAGTGGGGAAATGGAGCCCTCCGGTGGACTCCCGCTGCAAATGCACCCCCCAAATTAAAGACATTAATTCCAGGCCTTTTGGGGCCCTATATTCAGACGGTGTGGAGCCCTCCAGTGGACTCCCGCCTCCAATGCACCCCCCAAATTAAAGACATCACCCCCCAAATTAAAGGCATCATTTCCAGTTCTTTTGGGGCCCTATTTTCAGACAGTTTGGCGTATTTCCTTGACGCCGGGGAGTCCTACAGGTGTTCCCGGGGAATGAGAGGCCTTTTGTGGGCCAGAAAGAGTGGGGAACCCTTGGAGCCCCTATTTTCAGACAGTTTGGCTTATTTCGGTGACGCCGGGGGGGTCCTTCAGGTCTCCCCGGGGAATGAGAGGCCTTTTGGGGCCATACATAGGTCAACAAAAGAGTGGGGAATTGGAGCCCTCCGGTGGACTCCCGCTGCAAATGCACCCCCCAAATTAAATACATTAATTCCAGGCCTTTTGGGGCCCTATATTCAGACGGTGTGGAGCCCTCCAGTGGACTCCCGCCTCCAATGCACCCCCATAATTATAGACATCACCCCCCAAATTAAACACATTATTTCCAGTTCTTTTGGGCCCCTATTTTCAGACGGTTTGGCGTATTTCCTTGACGCCGGGGAGTCCTACAGGTGTTCCCGGGGAATGAGAGGCCTTTTGTGGGCCAGAAATAGTGGGGAACACTTGGAGCCCCTATTTTCAGACAGTTTGCCGTATTTCGGTGACGCCGGGGCGTCCGTCAGGTCTTCCCGGGGAATGTGAGGCCTTTCGTGGGCCATATTTTCAGACAGATTGGCCTGTTTCAGTGACGCCGAGGCGTCCATCAGGTCTTCCCGGGGAGTGTGAGGCCTTTTGGGGCCCTATTTTCAGACAGAAAAAAAAGAAAAGTAACCCTTACACTACAAAGGACAGCGGGGAAACGCCCCCCCAGCAAAGTCACAGGGGAAGTGGGGTAGACAAGTGGAGAGTGTCTGGGGAAAAGTCCACAAAATGATCAAAAATCACACCCAGGTACGAGTGCCACAAGTCCCGCCGCGTCCCACCCGAGTCCGAGGTGCCCCCCACATGCCCAAAACGCACCCAGCAAAGGCGCACTGTGATTGGGAAGAAAATTTGGAAAAGTGGGCAAAAGTCCGGAAAAATGACCAAAAACCACACCCAGGTTAGAGCCCCACACGTCCTGCAGTCGCACCCGAGTCCTGGGATGCCCAACATGTCCAAAAAAATCAAAAAAAGCCCAAAAAATCAAAAAAATCCCCGGGCCGTATCTTGGACGCCGGCGTACCGCGTTCGGCCCTCGTGCCGTAGTTTGGCGACCGATTGTAAAAATTTGCCGCGACCGGCTAGTTTTTTTCCTTGGAGTAAATAGAGAGTAGATCCAGCAGAAAATATGCACTATAAACAAAGAGAGGGAGTTTGGAGGGGGGCAAAAACGCCCTCTTGGAACTTTTGCAGCAGCACACATCAAACTAGCGGGGAGAAGGCATGCATAGCAAAAGTCCACGAAATGATCAAAAATCCAGGCGCACTGTGATTGGGGAGAAAAGTTGGGAAAGTGGGCAAAAGTCCCGAATTTGGTCCAAAATCACACCCAGGTTCGAGTCCCACAAGTCCCGCCGCGTTCCACCAGGGTTCCGGGGTGCCTACAATGTCCACAACGCACCCAGCAAAGGCGCACTGTGAGTGGGCAAGAAAAGTTGGGAAAGTGGGCAAAAGTCCCGAATTTGGTCCAAAATCACACCCAGGTTCGAGTCCCACAAGTCCCGCCGCGTTCCACCAGGGTTCCGGGGTGCCTACAATGTCCACGACGCACCCAGCAAAGGCGCACTGTGATTGGGAAGAAAAGTTGGGAAAGTGGGCAAAAGTCCCGAATTTGGTCCAAAATCACACCCAGGTTCGAGTCCCACAAGTCCCGCCGCGTTCCACCAGGGTTCCAGGGTGCCTGACATGTCCACGACGCACCCAGCAAAGGCGCACTGTGATTGGGAAGAAAAGTTGGGAAAGTGGGCAAAAGTCCCGAATTTGGTCCAAAATCACACCCAGGTTCGAGTCCCACAAGTCCCGCCGCGTTCCACCAGGGTTCCGGGGTGCCTACAATGTCCACAACTTACCCAGCAAAGGTGCACTGTGATTGGGAAGAAAAGTTGGGAAAGTGGGCAAAAGTCCCGAATTTGGTCCAAAATCACACCCAGGTTCGAGTCCCACAAGTCCCGCCGCGTTCCACCAGGGTTCCGGGGTGCCTACAATGTCCACAACGCACCCAGCAAAGGCGCACTGTGAGTGGGGAGAAAAGTTGGGAAAGTGGGCAAAAGTCCCGAATTTGGTCCAAAATCACACCCAGGTTCGAGTCCCACAAGTCCCGCCGCGTTCCACCAGGGTTCCGGGGTGCCTACAATGTCCACAACTTACCCAGCAAAGGCGCACTGTGATTGGGAAGAAAAGTTGGGAAAGTGGGCAAAAGTCCCGAATGTGGTCCAAAATCACACCCAGGTTCGAGTCCCACAAGTCCCGCCGCGTTCCACCAGGGTTCCGGGGTGCCTGACATGTCCACGACGCACCCAGCAAAGGCGCACTGTGATTGGGAAGAAAAGTTGGGAAAGTGGGCAAAAGTCCCGAATTTGGTCCAAAATCACACCCAGGTTCGAGTCCCACAAGTCCCGCCGCGTTCCACCAGGGTTCCGGGGTGCCTACAATGTCCACAACGCACCCAGCAAAGGCGCACTGTGATTGGGAAGAAAAGTTGGGAAAGTGGGCAAAAGTCCCGAATTTGGTCCAAAATCACACCCAGGTTCGAGTCCCACAAGAAAAGTCCCGAATTTGGTCCAAAATCACACCCAGGTTCGAGTCCCGCAAGTCCCGCCGCGTTCCATCAGAGTGCCGGGGTGCCTACAATGTCCACAACGCACCCAGCAAAGGCGCACTGTGATTGGGAAGAAAAGTTGGGAAAGTGGGCAAAAGTCCCGAATTCGGTCCAAAATCACACCCAGGTTCGAGTCCCACAAGTCCCGCCGCGTTCCACCAGGGTTCCGGGGTGCCTACAATGTCCACGACGCACCCAGCAAAGGCGCACTGTGATTGGGAAGAAAAGTTGGGAAAGTGGGCAAAAGTCCCGAATTTGGTCCAAAATCACACCCAGGTTCGAGTCCCACAAGTCCCGCCGCGTTCCACCAGGGTTCCGGGGTGCCTACAATGTCCACAACGCACCCAGCAAAGGCGCACTGTGATTGGGAAGAAAAGTTGGGAAAGTGGGCAAAAGTCCCGAATTTGGTCCAAAATCACACCCAGGTTCGAGTCCCACAAGTCCCGCCGCGTTCCACCAGTGTCTCGGGGTGCCTACAATGTCCACAACGCACCCAGCAAAGGCGCACTGTGATTGGGAAGAAAAGTTGGGAAAGTGGGCAAAAGTCCCGAATTTGGTCCAAAATCACACCCAGGTTCCAGTCCCACAAGTCCCGCCGCGTTCCACCAGTGTCTCGGGGTGCCTACAATGTCCACAACGCACCCAGCAAAGGTGCACTGTGATTGGGAAGAAAAGTTGGGAAAGTGGGCAAAAGTCCCGAATTTTATCCAAAATCACACCCAGGTTCGAGTCCCACAAGTCCCGCCGCGTTCCACCAGGGTTCCGGGGTGCCTACAATGTCCACAACTTACCCAGCAAAGGCGCACTGTGAGTGGGGAGAAAAGTTGGGAAAGTGGGCAAAAGTCCCGAATTTGGTCCAAAATCACACCCAGGTTCGAGTCCCACAAGTCCCGCCGCGTTCCACCAGGGTTCCGGGGTGCCTACAATGTCCACAACTTACCCAGCAAAGGCGCACTGTGATTGGGAAGAAAAGTTGGGAAAGTGGGCAAAAGTCCCGAATGTGGTCCAAAATCACACCCAGGTTCGAGTCCCACAAGTCCCGCCGCGTTCCACCAGGGTTCCGGGGGTGCCTGGCATGTCCACAACTTACCCAGCAAAGGCGCACTGTGAGTGGGGAAGAAAAGTTGGAAAAGTGGGCAAAAGTCCGGAAAAATGACCAAAAACCACACCCAGGTTAGAGCCCGACACGTCCTGCAGTCGCACCCGAGTCCTGGGATGCCCAACATGTCCAAAAAAATCAAAAAAAGCCCAAAAAATCAAAAAAATCCCCGGGCCGTATCTTGGACGCCGGCGTACCGCGTTCGGCCCTCGTGCCGTAGTTTGGCGACCGATTGTAAAAATTTGCCGCGACCGGCTAGTTTTTTTCCTTGGAGTAAATAGAGAGTAGATCCAGCAGAAAATATGCACTATAAACAAAGAGAGGGAGTTTGGAGGGGGGGCAAAAACGCCCTCTTGGAACTTAGTCCCGCCGCGTTCCACCAGTGTCTCGGGGTGCCTACAATGTCCACAACTTACCCAGCAAAGGCGCACTGTGATTGGGAAGAAAAGTTGGGAAAGTGGGCAAAAGTCCCGAATTTGGTCCAAAATCACACCCAGGTTCGAGTCCCACAAGTCCCGCCGCGTTCCACCAGTGTCTCGGGGTGCCTACAATGTCCACAACGCACCCAGCAAAGGCGCACTGTGATTGGGAAGAAAAGTTGGGAAAGTGGGCAAAAGTCCCGAATTTGGTCCAAAATCACACCCAGGTTCGAGTCCCACAAGTCCCGCCGCGTTCCACCAGTGTCTCGGGGTGCCTACAATGTCCACGACGCACCCAGCAAAGGCGCACTGTGATTGGGAAGAAAAGTTGGGAAAGTGGGCAAAAGTCCCGAATTTGGTCCAAAGTCACACCCAGGTTCGAGTCCCACAAGTCCCGCCGCGTTCCACCAGGGTTCCGGGGTGCCTACAATGTCCACAACGCACCCAGCAAAGGCGCACTGTGATTGGGAAGAAAAGTTGGGAAAGTGGGCAAAAGTCCCGAATTTGATCCAAAAGCACACCCAGGTTCGAGTCCCACAAGTCCCGCCGCGTTCCACCAGGGTTCCGGGGTGCCTACAATGTCCACGACGCACCCAGCAAAGGCGCACTGTGATTGGGAAGAAAAGTTGGGAAAGTGGGCAAAAGTCCCGAATTTGGTCCAAAATCACACCCAGGTTCGAGTCCCACAAGTCCCGCCGCGTTCCACCGGTGTCTCGGGGGTGCCTGGCATGTCCACAACTTACCCAGCAAAGGCGCACTGTGATTGGGAAGAAAAGTTGGGAAAGTGGGCAAAAGTCCCGAATTTGGTCCAAAATCACACCCAGGTTCGAGTCCCACAAGTCCCGCCGCGTTCCACCAGTGTCTCGGGGTGCCTGGCATGTCCACAACGCACCCAGCAAAGGCGCACTGTGATTGGGAAGAAAAGTTGGGAAAGTGGGCAAAAGTCCCGAATTTGGTCCAAAATCACACCCAGGTTCGAGTCCCACAAGTCCCGCCGCGTTCCACCAGGGTTGCGGGGTGCCTGACATGTCCACGACGCACCCAGCAAAGGCGCACTGTGATTGGGAAGAAAAGTTGGGAAAGTGGGCAAAAGTCCCGAATTTGGTCCAAAATCACACCCAGGTTCGAGTCCCACAAGTCCCGCCGCGTTCCACCAGTGTCTCGGGGTGCCTACAATGTCCACAACGCACCCAGCAAAGGCGCACTGTGATTGGGAAGAAAAGTTGGGAAAGTGGGCAAAAGTCCCGAATTTGGTCCAAAATCACACCCAGGTTCGAGTCCCACAAGTCCCGCCGCGTTCCACCAGGGTTCCGGGGTGCCTACAATGTCCACAACGCACCCAGCAAAGGCGCACTGTGATTGGGAAGAAAAGTTGGGAAAGTGGGCAAAAGTCCCGAATTTGGTCCAAAATCACACCCAGGTTCGAGTCCCACAAGTCCCGCCGCGTTCCACCAGTGTCTCGGGGTGCCTACAATGTCCACAACGCACCCAGCAAAGGCGCACTGTGATTGGGAAGAAAAGTTGGGAAAGTGGGCAAAAGTCCCGAATTTGGTCCAAAATCACACCCAGGTTCGAGTCCCACAAGTCCCGCCGCGTTCCACCAGGGTTCCGGGGTGCCTACAATGCCTAAGACGCACCCAGCAAAGGCGCACTGTGATTGGGAAGAAAAGTTGGGAAAGTGGGCAAAAGTCCCGAATTTGGTCCAAAATCACACCCAGGTTCGAGTCCCACAAGTCCCGCCGCGTTCCACCAGGGTTCCGGGGTGCCTACAATGTCCACAACTTACCCAGCAAAGGCGCACTGTGATTGGGAAGAAAAGTTGGGAAAGTGGGCAAAAGTCCCGAATTTGGTCCAAAATCACACCCAGGTTCGAGTCCCACAAGTCCCGCCGCGTTCCACCAGTGTCTCGGGGTGCCTACAATGTCCACAACGCACCCAGCAAAGGCGCACTGTGATTGGGAAGAAAAGTTGGGAAAGTGGGCAAAAGTCCCGAATTTGGTCCAAAATCACACCCAGGTTCGAGTCCCACAAGTCCCGCCGCGTTCCACCAGGGTTCCGGGGTGCCTACAATGTCCACAACTTACCCAGCAAAGGCGCACTGTGATTGGGAAGAAAAGTTGGGAAAGTGGGCAAAAGTCCCGAATTTGGTCCAAAAGCACACCCAGGTTCGAGTCCCACAAGTCCCGCCGCGTTCCACCAGTGTCTCGGGGTGCCTACAATGTCCACAACGCACCCAGCAAAGGCGCACTGTGATTGGGAAGAAAAGTTGGGAAAGTGGGCAAAAGTCCCGAATTTGGTCCAAAATCACACCCAGGTTCGAGTCCCACAAGTCCCGCCGCGTTCCACCAGGGTTCCGGGGTGCCTACAATGTCCACGACGCACCCAGCAAAGGCGCACTGTGATTGGGAAGAAAAGTTGGGAAAGTGGGCAAAAGTCCCGAATTTGGTCCAAAATCACACCCAGGTTCGAGTCCCACAAGTCCCGCCGCGTTCCACCAGGGTTCCGGGGTGCCTACAATGTCCACGACGCACCCAGCAAAGGCGCACTGTGATTGGGAAGAAAAGTTGGGAAAGTGGGCAAAAGTCCCGAATTTGGTCCAAAATCACACCCAGGTTCGAGTCCCACAAGTCCCGCCGCGTTCCACCAGTGTCTCGGGGCGCCTACAATGTCCACAACGCACCCAGCAAAGGCGCACTGTGATTGGGAAGAAAAGTTGGGAAAGTGGGCAAAAGTCCCGAATTGGATCCAAAATCACACCCAGGTTCGAGTCCCACAAGTCCCGCCGCGTTCCACCAGGGTTCCGGGGTGCCTACAATGTCCACAACTTACCCAGCAAAGGTGCACTGTGATTGGGAAGAAAAGTTGGGAAAGTGGGCAAAAGTCCCGAATTTTATCCAAAATCACACCCAGGTTCGAGTCCCGCAAGTCCCGCCGCGTTCCACCAGGGTTCCGGGGTGCCTACAATGTCCACAACGCACCCAGCAAAGGCGCACTGTGATTGGGAAGAAAAGTTGGGAAAGTGGGCAAAAGTCCCGAATTTGGTCCAAAATCACACCCAGGTTCGAGTCCCACAAGTCCCGCCGCGTTCCACCAGGGTTCCGGGGTGCCTACAATGTCCACAACGCACCCAGCAAAGGCGCACTGTGATTGGGAAGAAAAGTTGGGAAAGTGGGCAAAAGTCCCGAATTTGGTCCAAAATCACACCCAGGTTCGAGTCCCACAAGTCCCGCCGCGTTCCACCAGGGTTCCGGGGTGCCTACAATGTCCACAACGCACCCAGCAAAGGCGCACTGTGATTGGGAAGAAAAGTTGGGAAAGTGGGCAAAAGTCCCGAATTTGGTCCAAAATCACACCCAGGTTCGAGTCCCACAAGTCCCGCCGCGTTCCACCAGGGTTCCGGGGTGCCTACAATGTCCACAACGCACCCAGCAAAGGCGCACTGTGATTGGGAAGAAAAGTTGGGAAAGTGGGCAAAAGTCCCGAATTTGGTCCAAAATCACACCCAGGTTCGAGTCCCACAAGTCCCGCCGCGTTCCACCAGGGTTCCGGGGTGCCTACAATGTCCACAACGCACCCAGCAAAGGCGCACTGTGATTGGGAAGAAAAGTTGGGAAAGTGGGCAAAAGTCCCGAATTTGGTCCAAAATCACACCCAGGTTCGAGTCCCACAAGTCCCGCCGCGTTCCACCAGGGTTCCGGGGTGCCTACAATGTCCACAACGCACCCAGCAAAGGCGCACTGTGATTGGGAAGAAAAGTTGGGAAAGTGGGCAAAAGTCCCGAATTTGGTCCAAAATCACACCCAGGTTCGAGTCCCACAAGTCCCGCCGCGTTCCACCAGTGTCTCGGGGTGCCTACAATGTCCACAACGCACCCAGCAAAGGCGCACTGTGATTGGGAAGAAAAGTTGGGAAAGTGGGCAAAAGTCCCGAATTTGGTCCAAAATCACACCCAGGTTCGAGTCCCACAAGTCCCGCCGCGTTCCACCAGTGTCTCGGGGTGCCTACAATGTCCACAACGCACCCAGCAAAGGCGCACTGTGATTGGGAAGAAAAGTTGGGAAAGTGGGCAAAAGTCCCGAATTTGGTCCAAAATCACACCCAGGTTCGAGTCCCACAAGTCCCGCCGCGTTCCACCAGGGTTCCGGGGTGCCTACAATGTCCACAACTTACCCAGCAAAGGTGCACTGTGATTGGGAAGAAAAGTTGGGAAAGTGGGCAAAAGTCCCGAATTTGGTCCAAAATCACACCCAGGTTCGAGTCCCACAAGTCCCGCCGCGTTCCACCAGGGTTCCGGGGTGCCTACAATGTCCACAACGCACCCAGCAAAGGCGCACTGTGATTGGGAAGAAAAGTTGGGAAAGTGGGCAAAAGTCCCGAATTTGGTCCAAAATCACACCCAGGTTCGAGTCCCACAAGTCCCGACGCGTTCCACCAGTGTCTCGGGGTGCCTACAATGTCCACAACGCACCCAGCAAAGGCGCACTGTGATTGGGAAGAAAAGTTGGGAAAGTGGGCAAAAGTCCCGAATTTGGTCCAAAATCACACCCAGGTTCGAGTCCCACAAGTCCCGCCGCGTTCCACCAGGGTTCCGGGGTGCCTACAATGTCCACGACGCACCCAGCAAAGGCGCACTGTGATTGGGAAGAAAAGTTGGGAAAGTGGGCAAAAGTCCCGAATTTGATCCAAAATTATGCCCGGGTTGGAGTACCACGAGTCCGGCCGCGTTCCACCGGTGTCCCGGGGGTGCCTGGCATGTCCACAACTTACCCAGCAAAGGCGCACTGTGATTGGGAAGAAAAGTTGGGAAAGTGGGCAAAAGTCCCGAATTTGATCCAAAATTATGCCCGGGTTGGAGTACCACGAGTCCGGCCGCGTTCCACCGGTGTCCCGGGGGTGCCTGCCATGTCCACAACTTACCCAGCAAAGGCGCACTGTGATTGGGAAGAAAAGTTGGGAAAGTGGGCAAAAGTCCCGAATTTGATCCAAAATTATGCCCGGGTTGGAGTACCACGAGTCCGGCCGCGTTCCACCGGTGTCCCGGGGGTGCCTGCCATGTCCACAACTTACCCAGCAAAGGCGCACTGTGATTCAGAAGAAAAGTTGGGAAAGTGGGGAAAAAAAGGACCGTGAAATATCCAAAATTATGCCCGGGTTGGAGTACCACGAGTCCGGCCGCGTTCCACCGGTGTCCCGGGGGTGCCTGGCACGTCCACAACTTACCCAGCAAAGGCGCACTGTCAGTGGGGAAGACCAAACATGTCTCGGATTTTTTCCAAGTACCTTAACGAGAGAGGCTAAAAAGCACCTGTTTTTACCTTCTCTCGTTGTTGTACTTAGAAAAAAAACGAGAAAATAAAAAATCTGGGTTTTTTTCTAAGTACCTTAACGAGAGAGGCTAAAAAAAACCATTTTTTACCTTCTCTCGTTGTTGTACTTAGAAAAAAAACGAGAAAAAAATTTTTCCCCATT
>NW_027316585.1:0-12500 GCF_033978685.3 Nerophis lumbriciformis | reverse complement strand
GTCCCTCTCCTCGCTGGAAGTCCAAAAAAAAAGGTGTAAATTTGACTAAGTGCCTAGGAGGATGTCCCTTTAAGAAGGCCGACCTGCTATGGTTCTCCACCTGGGTCAGGAACGCCAAATTGTCCCTCTCCTCGCTGGAAGTCCAAAAAAAAGGCGTGAATTTGACTAAGTGCCTAGGAGCATTTCCCTTTAAGAAGGCCGACGTGCTATGGTTCTCCACCCGGGTACGGAAAGCAAAATTAGTCCCTCTCCTCGCTGGAAGTCCAAAAAAAAGGCGTAAATTTGACTAAGTGCCTAGGAGGATGTCCCTTTAAGAAGGCTGACCTGCTATGGTTCTCCACCCGGGTGCGGAAAGCAAAATTAGTCCCTCTCCTCGCTGGAAGTCCAAAAAAAAGGCGGAAATTTGACTAAGTGCCTAGGAGGATGTCCCTTTAAGAAGGCTGACCTGCTATGGTTCTCCACCCGGGTACGGAAAGCAAAATATGCACCCCCATAATTATAGACATCACCCCCCAAATTAAACACATTATTTCCAGTTCTTTTGGGCCTCTATTTTCAGACGGTTTGGCGTATTTCCTTGACGCCGGGGAGTCCTACAGGTGTTCCCGGGGAATGAGAGGCCTTTTGTGGGCCAGAAAGAGTGGGGAACCCTTGGAGCCCCTATTTTCAGACAGTTTGGCTTATTTCGGTGACGCCGGGGCGTCCATCAGGTCTTCCCGGGGAATGAGAGGCCTTTTGTGGCCATATGTCAACAAAAGAGTGGGGAAATGGAGCCCTCCGGTGGACTCCCGCTGCAAATGCACCCCCCAAATTAAATACATTAATTCCAGGCCTTTTGGGGCCCTATATTCAGACGGTGTGGAGCCCTCCAGTGGACTCCCGCCTCCAATGCACCCCCATAATTATAGACATCACCCCCCAAATTAAACACATTATTTCCAGTTCTTTTGGGCCTCTATTTTCAGACGGTTTGGCGTATTTCCTTGACGCCGGGGAGTCCTACAGGTGTTCCCGGGGAATGAGAGGCCTTTTGTGGGCCAGAAAGAGTGGGGAACCCTTGGAGCCCCTATTTTCAGACAGTTTGCCGTATTTCGGTGACGCCGGGGCGTCCATCAGGTCTTCCCGGGGAATGTGAGGCCTTTCGTGGGCCATATTTTCAGACAGATTGGCCTGTTTCAGTGACGCCGAGGCGTCCATCAGGTCTTCCCGGGGAGTGTGAGGCCTTTTGGGGCCCTATTTTCAGACAGAAAAAAAAGAAAAGTAACCCTTACACTACAAAGGACAGCGGGGAAACGCCCCCCCAGCAAAGTCACAGGGGAAGTGGGGTAGACAAGTGGAGAGTGTCTGGGGAAAAGTCCACAAAATGATCAAAAATCACACCCAGGTACGAGTGCCACAAGTCCCGCCGCGTCCCACCCGAGTCCGAGGTGCCCCCCACATGCCCAAAACGCACCCAGCAAAGGTGCACTGTGAGTGGGGAAGAAAAGTTGGAAAAGTGGGCAAAAGTCCCGAATTTGATCCAACATTATACCCAGGTTCGAGTCCCACAAGTCCCGCCGCGTTCCACCAGTGTTCCGGGGTGCCTACAATGTCCACAACTTACCCAGCAAAGGTGCACTGTGATTGGGAAGAAAAGTTGGGAAAGTGGGCAAAAGTCCCGAATTTGAGCCAAAATCACACCCAGGTTCGAGTCCCACAAGTCCCGCCGCGTTCCACCAGGGTTCCGGGGTGCCTGACATGTCCACGACGCACCCAGCAAAGGCGCACTGTGAGTGGGGAAGAAAAGTTGGAAAAGTGGGCAAAAGTCTGGAAAAATGACCAAAAACCACACCCAGGTTAGAGCCCCACACGTCCTGCAGTCGCACCCGAGTCCTGGGATGCCCAACATGTCCAAAAAAAATCAAAAAAAGCCCAAAAAATCAAAAAAATCCCCGGGCCGTATCTTGGACGCCGGCGTACCGCGTTCGGCCCTCGTGCCGTAGTTTGGCGACCGATTGTAAAAATTTGCCGCGACCGGCTAGTTTTTTTCCTTGGAGTAAATAGAGAGTAGATCCAGCAGAAAATATGCACTATAAACAAAGAGAGGGAGTTTGGAGGGGGGCAAAAACGCCCTCTTGGAACTTTTGCAGCAGCACACATCAAACTAGCGGGGAGAAGGCATGCATAGCAAAAGGCCACGAAATGATCAAAAATCACACCCAGGTTCGAGTCCCACAAGTCCCGCCGCGTTCCACCAGTGTCTCGGGGTGCCTACAATGTCCACAACTTACCCAGCAAAGGTGCACTGTGAGTGGGCAAGAAAAGTTGGGAAAGTGGGCAAAAGTCCCGAATTTGGTCCAAAATCACACCCAGGTTCGAGTCCCACAAGTCCCGCCGCGTTCCACCAGTGTCTCGGGGTGCCTACAATGTCCACAACGCACCCAGCAAAGGCGCACTGTGATTGGGAAGAAAAGTTGGGAAAGTGGGCAAAAGTCCCGCATTTGGTCCAAAATCACACCCAGGTTCGAGTCCCACAAGTCCCGCCGCGTTCCACCAGTGTCTCGGGGTGCCTACAATGCCTAAGACGCACCCAGCAAAGGCGCACTGTGATTGGGAAGAAAAGTTGGGAAAGTGGGCAAAAGTCCCGAATTTGGTCCAAAATCACACCCAGGTTCGAGTCCCACAAGTCCCGCCGCGTTCCACCAGGGTTCCGGGGTGCCTACAATGTCCACGACGCACCCAGCAAAGGCGCACTGTGATTGGGAAGAAAAGTTGGGAAAGTGGGCAAAAGTCCCGAATTTGGTCCAAAATCACACCCAGGTTCGAGTCCCACAAGTCCCGCCGCGTTCCACCAGTGTTCCGGGGTGCCTACAATGCCTAAGACGCACCCAGCAAAGGCGCACTGTGATTGGGAAGAAAAGTTTGGAAAGTGGGCAAAAGTCCCGAATTTGGTCCAAAATCACACCCAGGTTCGAGTCCCACAAGTCCCGCCGCGTTCCACCAGGGTTCCGGGGTGCCTACAATGTCCACAACTTACCCAGCAAAGGCGCACTGTGATTGGGAAGAAAAGTTGGGAAAGTGGGCAAAAGTCCCGAATTTGGTCCAAAATCACACCCAGGTTCGAGTCCCACAAGTCCCGCCGCGTTCCACCAGTGTCCTGGGGGTGCCTGGCATGTCCACAACTTACCCAGCAAAGGCGCACTGTGATTGGGAAGAAAAGTTGGGAAAGTGGGCAAAAGTCCCGAATTTGGTCCAAAATCACACCCAGGTTCGAGTCCCACAAGTCCCGCCGCGTTCCACCAGGGTTCAGGGGTGCCTGACATGTCCACGACGCACCCAGCAAAGGCGCACTGTGATTGGGAAGAAAAGTTGGGAAAGTGGGCAAAAGTCCCGAATTTGGTCCAAAATCACACCCAGGTTCGAGTCCCACAAGTCCCGCCGCGTTCCACCAGGGTTCCGGGGTGCCTACAATGTCCACGACGCACCCAGCAAAGGCGCACTGTGATTGGGAAGAAAAGTTGGGAAAGTGGGCAAAAGTCCCGAATTTGGTCCAAAATCACACCCAGGTTCGAGTCCCACAAGTCCCGCCGCGTTCCACCAGGGTTCCGGGGTGCCTACAATGTCCACGACGCACCCAGCAAAGGCGCACTGTGATTGGGAAGAAAAGTTGGGAAAGTGGGCAAAAGTCCCGAATTTGGTCCAAAATCACACCCAGGTTCGAGTCCCACAAGTCCCGCCGCGTTCCACCAGGGTTCCGGGGTGCCTACAATGTCCACGACGCACCCAGCAAAGGCGCACTGTGATTGGGAAGAAAAGTTGGGAAAGTGGGCAAAAGTCCCGCATTTGGTCCAAAATCACACCCAGGTTCGAGTCCCACAAGTCCCGCCGCGTTCCACCAGTGTCTCGGGGTGCCTACAATGCCTAAGACGCACCCAGCAAAGGCGCACTGTGATTGGGAAGAAAAGTTGGGAAAGTGGGCAAAAGTCCCGAATTTGGTCCAAAATCACACCCAGGTTCGAGTCCCACAAGTCCCGCCGCGTTCCACCAGGGTTCCGGGGTGCCTACAATGTCCACGACGCACCCAGCAAAGGCGCACTGTGATTGGGAAGAAAAGTTGGGAAAGTGGGCAAAAGTCCCGAATTTGGTCCAAAATCACACCCAGGTTCGAGTCCCACAAGTCCCGCCGCGTTCCACCAGTGTCTCGGGGTGCCTACAATGTCCACAACGCACCCAGCAAAGGCGCACTGTGATTGGGAAGAAAAGTTGGGAAAGTGGGCAAAAGTCCCGAATTTGGTCCAAAAGCACACCCAGGTTCGAGTCCCACAAGTCCCGCCGCGTTCCACCAGGGTTCCGGGGTGCCTACAATGTCCAAGACGCACCCAGCAAAGGCGCACTGTGATTGGGAAGAAAAGTTGGGAAAGTGGGCAAAAGTCCCGAATTTGGTCCAAAATCACACCCAGGTTCGAGTCCCACAAGTCCCGCCGCGTTCCACCAGGGTTCCGGGGTGCCTACAATGTCCACAACGCACCCAGCAAAGGCGCACTGTGATTGGGAAGAAAAGTTGGGAAAGTGGGCAAAAGTCCCGAATTTGGTCCAAAATCACACCCAGGTTCGAGTCCCACAAGTCCCGCCGCGTTCCACCAGGGTCTCGGGGTGCCTACAATGTCCACAACTTACCCAGCAAAGGCGCACTGTGATTGGGAAGAAAAGTTGGGAAAGTGGGCAAAAGTCCCGAATTTGGTCCAAAATCACACCCAGGTTCGAGTCCCACAAGTCCCGCCGCGTTCCACCAGTGTCTCGGGGTGCCTACAATGTCCACAACGCACCCAGCAAAGGCGCACTGTGATTGGGAAGAAAAGTTGTGAAAGTGGGCAAAAGTCCCGAATTTGGTCCAAAATCACACCCAGGTTCGAGTCCCACAAGTCCCGCCGCGTTCCACCAGTGTCTCGGGGTGCCTACAATGTCCACAACGCACCCAGCAAAGGCGCACTGTGATTGGGAAGAAAAGTTGGGAAAGTGGGCAAAAGTCCCGAATTTGGTCCAAAATCACACCCAGGTTCGAGTCCCACAAGTCCCGCCGCGTTCCACCAGGGTTCCGGGGTGCCTACAATGTCCACAACGCACCCAGCAAAGGCGCACTGTGATTGGGAAGAAAAGTTGGGAAAGTGGGCAAAAGTCCCGAATTTGGTCCAAAATCACACCCAGGTTCGAGTCCCACAAGTCCCGCCGCGTTCCACCAGGGTTCCGGGGTGCCTACAATGTCCACGACGCACCCAGCAAAGGCGCACTGTGATTGGGAAGAAAAGTTGGGAAAGTGGGCAAAAGTCCCGAATTTGGTCCAAAATCACACCCAGGTTCGAGTCCCACAAGTCCCGCCGCGTTCCACCAGGGTTCCGGGGTGCCTACAATGTCCACGACGCACCCAGTAAAGGCGCACTGTGATTGGGAAGAAAAGTTGGGAAAGTGGGCAAAAGTCCCGAATTTGGTCCAAAATCACACCCAGGTTCGAGTCCCACAAGTCCCGCCGCGTTCCACCAGGGTTCCGGGGTGCCTACAATGTCCACGACGCACCCAGCAAAGGCGCACTGTGATTGGGAAGAAAAGTTGGGAAAGTGGGCAAAAGTCCCGAATTTGGTCCAAAATCACACCCAGGTTCGAGTCCCACAAGTCCCGCCGCGTTCCACCAGGGTTCCGGGGTGCCTACAATGTCCACGACGCACCCAGCAAAGGCGCACTGTGATTGGGAAGAAAAGTTGGGAAAGTGGGCAAAAGTCCCGAATTTGGTCCAAAATCACACCCAGGTTCGAGTCCCACAAGTCCCGCCGCGTTCCACCAGGGTTCCGGGGTGCCTACAATGTCCACGACGCACCCAGTAAAGGCGCACTGTGATTGGGAAGAAAAGTTGGGAAAGTGGGCAAAAGTCCCGAATTTGGTCCAAAATCACACCCAGGTTCGAGTCCCACAAGTCCCGCCGCGTTCCACCAGGGTTCCGGGGTGCCTACAATGTCCACGACGCACCCAGCAAAGGCGCACTGTGATTGGGAAGAAAAGTTGGGAAAGTGGGCAAAAGTCCCGAATTTGGTCCAAAATCACACCCAGGTTCGAGTCCCACAAGTCCCGCCGCGTTCCACCAGGGTTCCGGGGTGCCTACAATGTCCACGACGCACCCAGCAAAGGCGCACTGTGATTGGGAAGAAAAGTTGGGAAAGTGGGCAAAAGTCCCGAATTTGGTCCAAAGTCACACCCAGGTTCGAGTCCCACAAGTCCCGCCGCGTTCCACCAGGGTTCCGGGGTGCCTACAATGTCCACAACTTACCCAGCAAAGGCGCACTGTGATTGGGAAGAAAAGTTGGGAAAGTGGGCAAAAGTCCCG
The DNA here is from genome assembly GCF_033978685.3 of Nerophis lumbriciformis. Lineage (NCBI taxonomy): Eukaryota > Metazoa > Chordata > Actinopteri > Syngnathiformes > Syngnathidae > Nerophis > Nerophis lumbriciformis. Next base: position 6,148 of record NW_027316585.1, on the reverse strand, counting down.
AATTTGGTCCAAAGTCACACCCAGGTTCGAGTCCCACAAGTCCCGCCGCGTTCCACCAGGGTTCCGGGGTGCCTACAATGTCCACGACTTACCCAGCAAAGGCGCACTGTGATTGGGAAGAAAAGTTGGGAAAGTGGGCAAAAGTCCCGAATTTGGTCCAAAATCACACCCAGGTTCGAGTCCCACAAGTCCCGCCGCGTTCCACCAGTGTCTCGGGGTGCCTACAATGTCCACAACGCACCCAGCAAAGGCGCACTGTGATTGGGAAGAAAAGTTGGGAAAGTGGGCAAAAGTCCCGAATTTGGTCCAAAATCACACCCAGGTTCGAGTCCCACAAGTCCCGCCGCGTTCCACCAGTGTCTCGGGGTGCCTACAATGTCCACAACGCACCCAGCAAAGGCGCACTGTGATTGGGAAGAAAAGTTGGGAAAGTGGGCAAAAGTCCCGAATTTGGTCCAAAATCACACCCAGGTTCGAGTCCCACAAGGCCCGCCGCGTTCCACCAGGGTTCCGGGGTGCCTACAATGTCCACGACTTACCCAGCAAAGGCGCACTGTGATTGGGAAGAAAAGTTGGGAAAGTGGGCAAAAGTCCCGAATTTGGTCCAAAATCACACCCAGGTTCGAGTCCCACAAGTCCCGCCGCGTTCCACCAGTGTCTCGGGGTGCCTACAATGTCCACAACTTACCCAGCAAAGGCGCACTGTGATTGGGAAGAAAAGTTGGGAAAGTGGGCAAAAGTCCCGAATTTGGTCCAAAATCACACCCAGGTTCGAGTCCCACAAGTCCCGCCGCGTTCCACCAGTGTCTCGGGGTGCCTACAATGTCCTCAACTTACCCAGCAAAGGCGCACTGTGAATGGGAAGAAAAGTTGGGAAAGTGGGCAAAAGTCCCGAATTTGGTCCAAAATCACACCCAGGTTCGAGTCCCACAAGTCCCGCCGCGTTCCACCAGGGTTCCGGGGGTGCCTGGCATGTCCACAACTTACCCAGCAAAGGTGCACTGTGATTGGGAAGAAAAGTTGGGAAAGTGGGCAAAAGTCCCGAATTTGGTCCAAAATCACACCCAGGTTCGAGTCCCACAAGTCCCGCCGCGTTCCACCAGTGTCTCGGGGTGCCTACAATGTCCTCAACTTACCCAGCAAAGGCGCACTGTGAATGGGAAGAAAAGTTGGGAAAGTGGGCAAAAGTCCCGAATTTGGTCCAAAATCACACCCAGGTTCGAGTCCCACAAGTCCCGCCGCGTTCCACCAGGGTTCCGGGGGTGCCTGGCATGTCCACAACTTACCCAGCAAAGGTGCACTGTGATTGGGAAGAAAAGTTGGGAAAGTGGGCAAAAGTCCCGAATTTGGTCCAAAATCACACCCAGGTTCGAGTCCCACAAGTCCCGCCGCGTTCCACCAGTGTCTCGGGGTGCCTACAATGTCCTCAACTTACCCAGCAAAGGCGCACTGTGAATGGGAAGAAAAGTTGGGAAAGTGGGCAAAAGTCCCGAATTTGGTCCAAAATCACACCCAGGTTCGAGTCCCACAAGTCCCGCCGCGTTCCACCAGGGTTCCGGGGGTGCCTGGCATGTCCACAACTTACCCAGCAAAGGTGCACTGTGATTGGGAAGAAAAGTTGGGAAAGTGGGCAAAAGTCCCGAATTTGGTCCAAAATCACACCCAGGTTCGAGTCCCACAAGTCCCGCCGCGTTCCACCAGGGTTCCGGGGTGCCTACAATGTCCACAACGCACCCAGCAAAGGCGCACTGTGAGTGGGCAAGAAAAGTTGGGAAAGTGGGCAAAAGTCCCGAATTTGGTCCAAAATCACACCCAGGTTCGAGTCCCACAAGTCCCGCCGCGTTCCACCAGGGTTCCGGGGTGCCTACAATGTCCACAACGCACCCAGCAAAGGCGCACTGTGATTGGGAAGAAAAGTTGGGAAAGTGGGCAAAAGTCCCGAATTTGGTCCAAAATCACACCCAGGTTCGAGTCCCACAAGTCCCGCCGCGTTCCACCAGGGTTCCGGGGTGCCTACAATGTCCACAATTCACCCAGCAAAGGCGCACTGTGATTGGGAAGAAAAGTTGGGAAAGTGGGCAAAAGTCCCGAATTTGGTCCAAAATCACACCCAGGTTCGAGTCCCACAAGTCCCGCCGCGTTCCACCAGGGTTCCGGGGTGCCTGACATGTCCACGACGCACCCAGCAAAGGCGCACTGTGATTGGGAAGAAAAGTTGGGAAAGTGGGCAAAAGTCCCGAATTTGGTCCAAAATCACACCCAGGTTCGAGTCCCACAAGTCCCGCCGCGTTCCACCAGGGTTCCGGGGTGCCTACAATGTCCACGACGCACCCAGCAAAGGCGCACTGTGATTGGGAAGAAAAGTTGGGAAAGTGGGCAAAAGTCCCGAATTTGGTCCAAAATCACACCCAGGTTCGAGTCCCACAAGTCCCGCCGCGTTCCACCAGGGTTCCGGGGTGCCTGACATGTCCACGACGCACCCAGCAAAGGCGCACTGTGATTGGGAAGAAAAGTTGGGAAAGTGGGCAAAAGTCCCGAATTTGGTCCAAAATCACACCCAGGTTCGAGTCCCACAAGTCCCGCCGCGTTCCACCAGTGTCTCGGGGTGCCTACAATGTCCACAACTTACCCAGCAAAGGCGCACTGTGATTGGGAAGAAAAGTTGGGAAAGTGGGCAAAAGTCCCGAATTTGGTCCAAAATCACACCCAGGTTCGAGTCCCACAAGTCCCGCCGCGTTCCACCAGGGTTCCGGGGTGCCTACAATGTCCACGACGCACCCAGCAAAGGCGCACTGTGATTGGGAAGAAAAGTTGGGAAAGTGGGCAAAAGTCCCGAATTTGATCCAAAATTATGCCCGGGTTGGAGTACCACGAGTCCGGCCGCGTTCCACCGGTGTCCCGGGGGTGCCTGGCATGTCCACAACTTACCCAGCAAAGGCGCACTGTGATTGGGAAGAAAAGTTGGGAAAGTGGGCAAAAGTCCCGAATTTGATCCAAAATTATGCCCGGGTTGGAGTACCACGAGTCCGGCCGCGTTCCACCGGTGTCCCGGGGGTGCCTGGCATGTCCACAACGCACCCAGCAAAGGCGCACTGTGATTGGGAAGAAAAGTTGGGAAAGTGGGCAAAAGTCCCGAATTTGATCCAAAATTATGCCCGGGTTGGAGTACCACGAGTCCGGCCGCGTTCCACCGGTGTCCCGGGGGTGCCTGCCATGTCCACAACTTACCCAGCAAAGGCGCACTGTGATTGGGAAGAAAAGTTGGGAAAGTGGGCAAAAGTCCCGAATTTGATCCAAAATTATGCCCGGGTTGGAGTACCACGAGTCCGGCCGCGTTCCACCGGTGTCCCGGGGGTGCCTGCCATGTCCACAACTTACCCAGCAAAGGCGCACTGTGATTCAGAAGAAAAGTTGGGAAAGTGGGCAAAAGTCCCGAATTTGATCCAAAATTATGCCCGGGTTGGAGTACCACGAGTCCGGCCGCGTTCCACCGGTGTCCCGGGGGTGCCTGGCATGTCCACAACTTACCCAGCAAAGGCGCACTGTGATTGGGAAGAAAAGTTGGGAAAGTGGGCAAAAGTCCCGAATTTGATCCAAAATTATGCCCGGGTTGGAGTACCACGAGTCCGGCCGCGTTCCACCGGTGTCCCGGGGGTGCCTGCCATGTCCACAACTTACCCAGCAAAGGCGCACTGTGATTCAGAAGAAAAGTTGGGAAAGTGGGGAAAAAAAGGACCGGAAAATATCCAAAATTATGCCCGGGTTGGAGTACCACGAGTCCGGCCGCGTTCCACCGGTGTCCCGGGGGTGCCTGGCACGTCCACAACTTACCCAGCAAAGGCGCACTGTCAGTGGGGAAGACCAAACATGTCTCGGATTTTTTCCAAGTACCTTAACGAGAGAGGCTAAAAAGCACCTGTTTTTACCTTCTCTCGTTGTTGTACTTAGAAAAAAAACGAGAAAAAAAAAAATCTGGGTTTTTTTCTAAGTACCTTAACGAGAGAGGCTAAAAAAAACCATTTTTTACCTTCTCTCGTTGTTGTACTTAGAAAAAAAACGAGAAAAAAATTTTTCCCCATTCATTTCAATGGGAGTTCATTTTTTTTTTGGGATTTTTTCTAAGTACCTTAACGAGAGAGGCTTAATTTTTCACCTACTTTTTACCTTCTCTCGATTTTTCGTTTTTTACCTGGTCGACCAAAACACCTCCATCTCGTTACTATGTGCACCATGTCTGACAGGCTGAAATCACAGGGAACGCGTCCGAGTCAAAGTGAGCTATTTTCGGACACAAATATGGTGTTTTTCCCCTCTATCCTCTGGTTCTTTTTTCAAACTGATCTTCCAGCATCTGAGCGACAGGGGCTCATGCAGACACCTGTGTCCGCCCGAGGGGCGCCTTCCCGGACACATATATGGTGCTTCCCCCCTCTTTACCCCGGTCCTTTTTCAAACTGATCTTCCAGCATCTGAGCGACAGGGGCTCATGCAGACACCTGTGTCCGCCCGAGGGGCGCCTTCCCGGACACATATATGGTGCTTCCCCCCTCTTTACCCCGGTCCTTTTTCAAACTGATCTTCCAGCATCTGAGCGACAGGGGCTCATGCAGACACCTGTGTCCGCCCGAGGGGCGCCTTCCCGGACACATATATGGTGCTTCCCCCCTCTTTACCCCGGTCCTTTTTCAAACTGATCTTCCAGCATCTGAGCGACAGGGGCTCATGCAGACACCTGTGTCCGCCCGAGGGGCGCCTTCCCGGACACATATATGGTGCTTCCCCCCTCTTTACCCCGGTCCTTTTTCAAACTGATCTTCCAGCTTCTGAGCGACAGGGGCTCATGCAGACACCTGTGTCCGCCTAAGGGGCGCTGTTTCGGACACATTTTCAACTTTTCCCGCATGAATGAAATCCTGGAACTGATTCCACCCAGGTACTTAGGACTTCCAGGGCTTGAGCGACAGGGGCTCTGTCCGGAGCGTGTGTCCGCCTAGGGGGCGCTGTCCCGGACACATTTTCAACTTTTCCCGCATGGATGAAATCCTGGAACTGATTCCACCCAGGTACTTAGGGCTTCCAGGGCTTGAGCGACAGGGGCTCTGTCCGGAGCGTGTGTCCGCCTAGGGGGCGCTGTCTCGGACACATTTTCAACTTTTCCCGCATGGATGAAATCCTGGAACTGATTCCACCCAGGTACTTAGGGCTTCCAGGGCTTGAGCGACAGGGGCTCTGTCCGGAGCGTGTGTCCGCCTAGGTGGCGCTGTCTCGGACACATTTTCAACTTTTCCCGCATGAATGGAATCCTGGAACTGATTCCACCCAGGTACTTAGGGCTTCCAGGGCTTGAGCGACAGGGGCTCTGTCCGGAGCGTGTGTCCGCCTAGGTGGCGCTGTCTCGGACACATTTTCAACTTTTCCCGCATGAATGAAATCCTGGAACTGATTCCACCCAGGTACTTAGGGCTTCCAGGGCTTGAGCGACAGGGGCTCTGTCCGGAGCGTGTGTCCGCCTAGGGGGCGCTGTCTCGGACACATTTTCAACTTTTCCCGCATGGATGAAATCCTGGAACTGATTCCACCCAGGTACTTAGGACTTCCAGGGCTTGAGCGACAGGGGCTCTGTCCGGAGCGTGTGTCCGCCTAGGGGGCGCTGTCCCGGACACATTTTCAACTTTTCCCGCATGAATGAAATCCTGGAACTGATTCCACCCAGGTACTTAGGGCTTCCAGGGCTCGAGCGACAGGGGCTCTGTCCGGAGCGTGTGTCCGCCTAGGGGGCGCCGTCTCGGACACATTTTCAACTTTTCCCGCATGGATGAAATCCTGGAACTGATTCCACCCAGGTACTTAGGGCTTCCAGGGCTTGAGCGACAGGGGCTCTGTCCGGAGCGTGTGTCCGCCTAGGGGGCGCTGTCCCGGACACATTTTCAACTTTTCCCGCATGGATGAAATCCTGGAACTGATTCCACCCAGGTACTTGGGGCTTCCAGGGCTCGAGCGACAGGGGCTCTGTCCGGAGCGTGTGTCCGCCTAGGGGGCGCTGTCTCGGACCCATTTTCAACTTTTCCCGCATGAATGAAATCCTGGACCTCCGTCCAGGTACTCGGGGCTTCCCAGGACTTGAGCGACAGGGGCTCGGACCTGGGAA
>NW_027316584.1:470000-482477 GCF_033978685.3 Nerophis lumbriciformis | reverse complement strand
GGGGCCCCCGCTCGGGCTTTGGAAGTCAAGTCACCAAAACAAAAGGAGAAAAAAAAGCGTAAATTTGACTAAGTGTCTAGGAGCATGTCCCTTTAAGAAGGCCGACCTGCTATGGTTCTCCACCTGGGTACGGAACGCCAAATTAGTCCCTCTCCTCGCTGGAAGTCCAAAAAAAAGGCGGAAATTTGACTAAGTGCCTAGGAGGATGTCCCCTTAAGAAGGCCGACGTCCCTTGGTTCTCCACCTGGGTACAGAACGCCAAATTAGTCCCTCTCCTAGCTGGAAGTCCAAAAAAAAAGGCGTGAATTTGACTAAGTGTCTAGGAGGATGTCCCTTTAAGAAGGCCGACGTCCCTTGGTTCTCCACCTGGGTACGGAACGCCAAATTAGTCCCTCTCCTAGCTGGAAGTAGTCAAAAAAAGGCGTGAATTTGACTAAGTGTCTAGGAGGATGTCCCTTTAAGAAGGCCGACGTGCTATGGTTCTCTACCTGGGTACGGAACACCAAATTAGTCCCTCTCCTAGCTGGAAGTCCAAAAAAAAGGCGTGAATTTGACTAAGTGTCTAGGAGCATTTCCCTTTAAGAAGGCCGACGTGCTATGGTTCTCCACCTGGGTACGGAACGCCAAATTAGTCCCTCTCCTAGCTGGAAGTCCAAAAAAAAGGCGTGAATTTGACTAAGTGTCTAGGAGCATTTCCCTTTAAGAAGGCCGACGTGCTATGGTTCTCCACCTGGGTACGGAACGCCAAATTAGTCCCTCTCCTAGCTGGAAGTCCAAAAAAAAGGCGTGAATTTGACTAAGTGTCTAGGAGCATTTCCCTTTAAGAAGGCCGACGTGCTATGGTTCTCCACCTGGGTACGGAACGCCAAATTAGTCCCTCTCCTAGCTGGAAGTAGTCAAAAAAAGGCGGAAATTTGACTAAGTGTCATTATTTTAGAGTACCAGGCCTCTATAGAAAAGTTTGGTTTTTTGTCTATGTGTCATCATTTTAGAGTACCAGGCCTCTATAGAAAAGTTTGGTTTTTTGTCTGTGTCATCATTTTAGAGTACCAGGCCTCTATAGAAAAGTTTGGTAAATTTGACTAAGTGTCTAGGAGCATTTCCCTTTAAGAAGGCCGACCTGCTATGGTTCTCCACCCGGGTACGGAAAGCAAAATTAGTCCCTCTCCTCGCTGGAAGTCCAAAAAAAAAAGGCGTGAATTTGACTAAGTGCCTAGGAGCATTTCCCTTTAAGAAGGCCGACGTGCTATGGTTCTCCACCTGGGTCAGGAAAGCAAAATTGTCCCTCTCCTCGCTGGAAGTCCAAAAAAAAAGGCGTAAATTTGACTAAGTGCCTAGGAGGATGTCCCTTTAAGAAGGCTGACCTGCTATGGTTCTCCACCCGGGTGCGGAAAGCAAAATTAGTCCCTCTCCTCGCTGGAAGTCCAAAAAAAAGGCGTGAATTTGACTAAGTGCCTAGGAGGATGTCCCTTTAAGAAGGCTGACCTGCTATGGTTCTCCACCCGGGTGCGGAAAGCAAAATTAGTCCCTCTCCTCGCTGGAAGTCCAAAAAAAAGGCGTAAATTTGACTAAGTGCCTAGGAGGATGTCCCTTTAAGAAGGCCGACCTGCTATGGTTCTCCACCTGGGTCAGGAAAGCAAAATTGTCCCTCTCCTCGCTGGAAGTCCAAAAAAAAGGCGTGAATTTGACTAAGTGCCTAGGAGGATGTCCCTTTAAGAAGGCCGACGTCCCTTGGTTCTCCACCTGGGTACAGAACGCCAAATTAGTCCCTCTCCTCGCTGGAAGTCCAAAAAAAAGGCGTGAATTTGACTAAGTGCCTAGGAGGATGTCCCTTTAAGAAGGCCGACGTGCTATGGTTCTCCACCTGGGTCAGGAAAGCAAAATTGTCCCTCTCCTCGCTGGAAGTCATCAAAAAAAGGCGGAAATTTGACTAAGTGCCATCATTTTAGAGTACCAGGACTATAGCTGGGGAATTGGAGCCCTCTGGTGGACACTCGCTGCAAATGCACCCTGAATTAAAGACATTATTTCCAGTTCTTTTGGGGCCCTATTTTCAGGCGTAAATTTGACTAAGTGTCTAGGGGCATGTCCCTTTAAGAAGGCCGACCTGCTATGGTTCTCCACCTGGGTCTGGAACGCCAAATTAGTCCCTCTCCTCGCTGGAAGTCCAAAAAAAAGGCGTGAATTTGACTAAGTGCCTAGGAGGATGTCCCTTTAAGAAGGCCGACCTGCTATGGTTCTCCACCTGGGTCTGGAACGCAAAATTAGTCCCTCTCCTAGCTGGAAGTCCAAAAAAAAAGGCGTGAATTTGACTAAGTGTCTAGGAGGATGTCCCCTTAAGAAGGCCGACGTGCCTTGGTTCTCTACCTGGGTACAGAACGCCAAATTAGTCCCTCTCCTAGCTGGAAGTAGTCAAAAAAAGGCGGAAATTTGACTAAGTGCCTAGGAGGATGTCCCCTTAAGAAGGCCGACGTCCCTTGGTTCTCCACCTGGGTACAGAACGCCCTCTCCTCGCTGGAAGTAAAAAAAAAAGGCGTGAATTTGACTAAGTGCCTAGGAGCATTTCCCTTTAAGAAGGCCGACGTGCTATGGTTCTCCACCCGGGTACGGAAAGCAAAATTAGTCCCTCTCCTCGCTGGAAGTAAAAAAAAAAGGCGTGAATTTGACTAAGTGCCTAGGAGCATTTCCCTTTAAGAAGGCCGACGTGCTATGGTTCTCCACCCGGGTACGGAAAGCAAAATTAGTCCCTCTCCTCGCTGGAAGTCCAAAAAAAAGGCGTGAATTTGACTAAGTGTCTAGGAGGATGTCCCTTTAAGAAGGCCGACGTCCCTTGGTTCTCCACCTGGGTACAGAACGCCAAATTAGTCCCTCTCCTAGCTGGAAGTCCAAAAAAAAAGGCGTGAATTTGACTAAGTGTCTAGGAGGATGTCCCTTTAAGAAGGCCGACGTGCTATGGTTCTCCACCTGGGTCAGGAAAGCAAAATTGTCCCTCTCCTCGCTGGAAGTCCAAAAAAAAAGGCGTGAATTTGACTAAGTGCCTAGGAGCATTTCCCTTTAAGAAGGCCGACGTGCTATGGTTCTCCACCTGGGTCAGGAAAGCAAAATTGTCCCTCTCCTCGCTGGAAGTCCAAAAAAAAGGCGTGAATTTGACTAAGTGCCTAGGAGCATTTCCCTTTAAGAAGGCCGACGTGCTATGGTTCTCCACCCGGGTACGGAAAGCAAAATTAGTCCCTCTCCTCGCTGGAAGTCCAAAAAAAAGGCGTGAATTTGACTAAGTGCCTAGGAGGATGTCCCTTTAAGAAGGCCGACGTGCTATGGTTCTCCACCTGGGTCAGGAAAGCAAAATTGTCCCTCTCCTCGCTGGAAGTAAAAAAAAAAGGCGTGAATTTGACTAAGTGCCTAGGAGCATTTCCCTTTAAGAAGGCCGACGTGCTATGGTTCTCCACCCGGGTACGGAAAGCAAAATTAGTCCCTCTCCTCGCTGGAAGTCCAAAAAAAAGGCGTGAATTTGACTAAGTGTCTAGGAGGATGTCCCTTTAAGAAGGCCGACGTCCCTTGGTTCTCCACCTGGGTGCAGAACGCCAAATTAGTCCCTCTCCTAGCTGGAAGTCCAAAAAAAAAGGCGTGAATTTGACTAAGTGTCTAGGAGGATGTCCCTTTAAGAAGGCCGACGTGCTATGGTTCTCCACCTGGGTCAGGAAAGCAAAATTGTCCCTCTCCTCGCTGGAAGTCCAAAAAAAAGGCGTGAATTTGACTAAGTGTCTAGGAGGATGTCCCTTTAAGAAGGCCGACGTCCCTTGGTTCTCCACCTGGGTACAGAACGCCAAATTAGTCCCTCTCCTAGCTGGAAGTCCAAAAAAAAAGGCGTGAATTTGACTAAGTGTCTAGGAGGATGTCCCTTTAAGAAGGCCGACGTGCTATGGTTCTCCACCTGGGTCAGGAAAGCAAAATTGTCCCTCTCCTCGCTGGAAGTCCAAAAAAAAGGCGTAAATTTGACTAAGTGCCTAGGAGGATGTCCCTTAAAGAAGGCCGACGTGCTATGGTTCTCCACCTGGGTCTGGAACGCCAAATTAGTCCCTCTCCTCGCTGGAAGTCCAAAAAAAAAGGTGTAAATTTGACTAAGTGTCTAGGAGCATTTCCCTTTAAGAAGGCCGACGTGCTATGGTTCTCCACCTGGGTCAGGAAAGCAAAATTGTCCCTCTCCTCGCTGGAAGTCCAAAAAAAAGGCGTGAATTTGACTAAGTGCCTAGGAGCATTTCCCTTTAAGAAGGCCGACCTGCTATGGTTCTCCACCTGGGTCCGGAACTCAAAATTAGTCCCTCTCCTAGTTGGAAGTCATCAAAAAAAGGCGGAAATTTGACTAAGTGCCATCATTTTAGAGTACCAGGACTATAGCTGGGGAATTGGAGCCCTCTGGTGGACACTCGCTGCAAATGCACCCTGAATTAAAGACATTATTTCCAGTTCTTTTGGGGCCCTATTTTCAGGCGTAAATTTGACTAAGTGTCTAGGGGCATGTCCCTTTAAGAAGGCCGACCTGCTATGGTTCTCCACCTGGGTCTGGAACGCCAAATTAGTCCCTCTCCTCGCTGGAAGTCCAAAAAAAAGGCGTGAATTTGACTAAGTGCCTAGGAGGATGTCCCTTTAAGAAGGCCGACGTGCTATGGTTCTCCACCTGGGTCAGGAAAGCAAAATTGTCCCTCTCCTCGCTGGAAGTCCAAAAAAAAGGCGTGAATTTGACTAAGTGCCTAGGAGCATTTCCCTTTAAGAAGGCCGACGTGCTATGGTTCTCCACCCGGGTACGGAAAGCAAAATTAGTCCCTCTCCTCGCTGGAAGTCCAAAAAAAAGGCGTAAATTTGACTAAGTGCCTAGGAGGATGTCCCTTTAAGAAGGCTGACCTGCTATGGTTCTCCACCCGGGTGCGGAAAGCAAAATTAGTCCCTCTCCTCGCTGGAAGTCCAAAAAAAAGGCGGAAATTTGACTAAGTGCCTAGGAGGATGTCCCTTTAAGAAGGCTGACCTGCTATGGTTCTCCACCCGGGTACGGAAAGCAAAATTAGTCCCTCTCCTCGCTGGAAGTCCAAAAAAAAAGGCGTAAATTTGACTAAGTGCCTAGGAGCATTTCCCTTTAAGAAGGCCGACCTGCTATGGTTCTCCACCCGGGTCCGGAACTCAAAATTAGTCCCTCTCCTAGTTGGAAGTCATCAAAAAAAGGCGGAAATTTGACTAAGTGCCATCATTTTAGAGTACCAGGACTATAGCTGGGGAATTGGAGCCCTCTGGTGGACACTCGCTGCAAATGCACCCTGAATTAAACACATTATTTCCAGTTCTTTTGGTGTTCCCGGGGAATGAGAGGCCTTTTGTGGGCCAGAAAGAGTGGGGGACCCTTGGAGCCCCTATTTTCAGACAGTTTGGCTTATTTCGGTGACGCCGGGGCGTCCATCAGGTCTTCCCGGGGAATGAGAGGCCTTTTGTGGCCATATGTCAACAAAAGAGTGGGGAAATGGAGCCCTCCGGTGGACTCCCGCTGCAAATGCACCCCCCAAATTAAATACATTAATTCCAGGCCTTTTGGGGCCCTATATTCAGACGGTGTGTAGCCCTCCAGTGGACTCCCGCCTCCAATGCACCCCCCAAATTAAAGACATCACCCCCCAAATTAAAGGCATCATTTCCAGTTCTTTTGGGGCCCTATTTTCAGACAGTTTGGCGGATTTCCTTGACGCCGGGGAGTCCTACAGGTGTTCCCGGGGAATGAGAGGCCTTTTGTGGGCCAGAAAGAGTGGGGAACCCTTGGAGCCCCTATTTTCAGACAGTTTGGCTTATTTCGGTGACGCCGGGGCGTCCATCAGGTCTTCCCGGGGAATGAGAGGCCTTTTGTGGCCATATGTCAACAAAAGAGTGGGGAAATGGAGCCCTCCGGTGGACTCCCGCTGCAAATGCACCCCCCAAATTAAATACATTAATTCCAGGCCTTTTGGGGCCCTATATTCAGACGGTGTGGAGCCCTCCAGTGGACTCCCGCCTCCAATGCACCCCCATAATTATAGACATCACCCCCCAAATTAAACACATTATTTCCAGTTCTTTTGGGCCCCTATTTTCAGACGGTTTGGCGTATTTCCTTGACGCCGGGGAGTCCTACAGGTGTTCCCGGGGAATGAGAGGCCTTTTGTGGGCCAGAAAGAGTGGGGAACCCTTGGAGCCCCTATTTTCAGACAGTTTGCCGTATTTCGGTGACGCCGGGGCGTCCATCAGGTCTTCCCGGGGAATGAGAGGCCTTTTGTGGCCATATGTCAACAAAAGAGTGGGGAAATGGAGCCCTCCGGTGGACTCCCGCTGCAAATGCACCCCCCAAATTAAATACATTAATTCCAGGCCTTTTGGGGCCCTATATTCAGACGGTGTGGAGCCCTCCAGTGGACTCCCGCCTCCAATGCACCCCCATAATTACCGACATCACCCCCCAAATTAAACACATTATTTCCAGTTCTTTTGGGCCCCTATTTTCAGACGGTTTGGCGTATTTCCTTGACGCCGGGGAGTCCTACAGGTGTTCCCGGGGAATGAGAGGCCTTTTGTGGGCCAGAAAGAGTGGGGAACCCTTGGAGCCCCTATTTTCAGACAGTTTGCCGTATTTCGGTGACGCCGGGGCGTCCATCAGGTCTTCCCGGGGAATGTGAGGCCTTTCGTGGGCCATATTTTCAGACAGATTGGCCTGTTTCAGTGACGCCGAGGCGTCCATCAGGTCTTCCCGGGGAGTGTGAGGCCTTTTGGGGCCCTATTTTCAGACAGAAAAAAAAGAAAAGTAACCCTTACACTACAAAGGACAGCGGGGAAACGCCCCCCCAGCAAAGTCACAGGGGAAGTGGGGTAGACAAGTGGAGAGTGTCTGGGGAAAAGTCCACAAAATGATCAAAAATCACACACAGGTACGAGTGCCACAAGTCCCGCCGCGTCCCACCCGAGTCCGAGGTGCCCCCCACATGCCCAAAACGCACCCAGCAAAGGCGCACTGTGAGTGGGGAAGAAAAGTTGGAAAAGTGGGCAAAAGTCCGGAAAAATGACCAAAAACCACACCCAGGTTAGAGCCCCACACGTCCTGCAGTCGCACCCGAGTCCTGGGATGCCCAACATGTCCAAAAAAATCAAAAAAAGCCCAAAAAATCAAAAAAAGCCCCGGGCCGTATCTTGGACGCCGGCGTACCGCGTTCGGCCCTCGTGCCGTAGTTTGGCGACCGATTGTAAAAATTTGCCGCGACCGGCTAGTTTTTTTCCTTGGAGTAAATAGAGAGTAGATCCAGCAGAAAATATGCACTATAAACAAAGAGAGGGAGTTTGGAGGGGGGGGGGGGGGCAAAAACGCCCTCTTGGAACTTAGTCCCGCCGCGTTCCACCAGTGTCTCGGGGTGCCTACAATGTCCACAACTTACCCAGCAAAGGTGCACTGTGATTGGGAAGAAAAGTTGGGAAAGTGGGCAAAAGTCCCGAATTTGGTCCAAAATCACACCCAGGTTCGAGTCCCACAAGTCCCGCCGCGTTCCACCAGGGTTCCGGGGTGCCTACAATGTCCACGACGCACCCAGCAAAGGTGCACTGTGATTGGGAAGAAAAGTTGGGAAAGTGGGCAAAAGTCCCGAATTTGGTCCAAAATCACACCCAGGTTCGAGTCCCACAAGTCCCGCCGCGTTCCACCAGTGTCTCGGGGTGCCTACAATGTCCACGACGCACCCAGCAAAGGCGCACTGTGATTGGGAAGAAAAGTTGGGAAAGTGGGCAAAAGTCCCGAATTTGGTCCAAAATCACACCCAGGTTCGAGTCCCACAAGTCCCGCCGCGTTCCACCGGTGTCCCGGGGGTGCCTGGCATGTCCACAACTTACCCAGCAAAGGCGCACTGTGATTGGGAAGAAAAGTTGGGAAAGTGGGCAAAAGTCCCGAATTTGGTCCAAAATCACACCCAGGTTCGAGTCCCACAAGTCCCGCCGCGTTCCACCAGTGTCTCGGGGTGCCTACAATGTCCACGACGCACCCAGCAAAGGCGCACTGTGATTGGGAAGAAAAGTTGGGAAAGTGGGCAAAAGTCCCGAATTTGGTCCAAAATCACACCCAGGTTCGAGTCCCACAAGTCCCGCCGCGTTCCACCAGTGTCTCGGGGTGCCTACAATGTCCACGACGCACCCAGCAAAGGCGCACTGTGATTGGGAAGAAAAGTTGGGAAAGTGGGCAAAAGTCCCGAATTTGGTCCAAAATCACACCCAGGTTCGAGTCCCACAAGTCCCGCCGCGTTCCACCAGTGTCTCGGGGTGCCTACAATGTCCACAACGCACCCAGCAAAGGCGCACTGTGATTGGGAAGAAAAGTTGGGAAAGTGGGCAAAAGTCCCGAATTTGGTCCAAAATCACACCCAGGTTCGAGTCCCACAAGTCCCGCCGCGTTCCACCAGGGTTCCGGGGTGCCTACAATGGCCACAACTTACCCAGCAAAGGTGCACTGTGATTGGGAAGAAAAGTTGGGAAAGTGGGCAAAAGTCCCGAATTTGGTCCAAAATCACACCCAGGTTCGAGTCCCACAAGTCCCGCCGCGTTCCACCAGTGTCTCGGGGTGCCTACAATGTCCACAAGGCACCCAGCAAAGGCGCACTGTGATTGGGAAGAAAAGTTGGGAAAGTGGGCAAAAGTCCCGAATTTGGTCCAAAATCACACCCAGGTTCGAGTCCCACAAGTCCCGCCGCGTTCCACCAGGGTTCCGGGGTGCCTACAATGTCCACAACGCACCCAGCAAAGGCGCACTGTGATTGGGAAGAAAAGTTGGGAAAGTGGGCAAAAGTCCCGAATTTTATCCAAAATCACCAAAATCACACCCAGGTTCGAGTCCCACAAGTCCCGCCGCGTTCCACCAGTGTCTCGGGGTGCCTACAATGGCCACAACTTACCCAGCAAAGGTGCACTGTGATTGGGAAGAAAAGTTGGGAAAGTGGGCAAAAGTCCCGAATTTGGTCCAAAATCACACCCAGGTTCGAGTCCCACAAGTCCCGCCGCGTTCCACCAGTGTCTCGGGGTGCCTACAATGTCCACAAGGCACCCAGCAAAGGCGCACTGTGATTGGGAAGAAAAGTTGGGAAAGTGGGCAAAAGTCCCGAATTTGGTCCAAAATCACACCCAGGTTCGAGTCCCACAAGTCCCGCCGCGTTCCACCAGGGTTCCGGGGTGCCTACAATGTCCACAACTTACCCAGCAAAGGCGTACTGTGATTGGGAAGAAAAGTTGGGAAAGTGGGCAAAAGTCCCGAATTTGGTCCAAAATCACACCCAGGTTCGAGTCCCACAAGTCCCGCCGCGTTCCACCAGGGTTCCGGGGCGCCTACAATGTCCACAACGCACCCAGCAAAGGCGCACTGTGATTGGGAAGAAAAGTTGGGAAAGTGGGCAAAAGTCCCGAATTTGGTCCAAAATCACACCCAGGTTCGAGTCCCACAAGTCCCGCCGCGTTCCACCAGTGTCTCGGGGTGCCTACAATGTCCACAACGCACCCAGCAAAGGCGCACTGTGATTGGGAAGAAAAGTTGGGAAAGTGGGCAAAAGTCCCGAATTTGGTCCAAAATCACACCCAGGTTCGAGTCCCACAAGTCCCGCCGCGTTCCACCAGTGTCTCGGGGTGCCTACAATGTCCACAACGCACCCAGCAAAGGCGCACTGTGATTGGGAAGAAAAGTTGGGAAAGTGGGCAAAAGTCCCGAATTTGATCCAAAATTATGCCCGGGTTGGAGTACCACGAGTCCGGCCGCGTTCCACCGGTGTCCCGGGGGTGCCTGGCATGTCCACAACTTACCCAGCAAAGGCGCACTGTGATTGGGAAGAAAAGTTGGGAAAGTGGGCAAAAGTCCCGAATTTGATCCAAAATTATGCCCGGGTTGGAGTACCACGAGTCCGGCCGCGTTCCACCGGTGTCCCGGGGGTGCCTGGCATGTCCACAACTTACCCAGCAAAGGCGCACTGTGATTGGGAAGAAAAGTTGGGAAAGTGGGCAAAAGTCCCGAATTTGATCCAAAATTATGCCCGGGTTGGAGTACCACGAGTCCGGCCGCGTTCCACCGGTGTCCCGGGGGTGCCTGGCACTTCCACAACTTACCCAGCAAAGGCGCACTGTGATTGGGAAGAAAAGTTGGGAAAGTGGGGAAAAAAAGGACCGGAAAATATCCAAAATTATGCCCGGGTTGGAGTACCACGAGTCCGGCCGCGTTCCACCGGTGTCCCGGGGGTGCCTGACACGTCCACAACTTACCCAGCAAAGGCGCACTGTCAGTGGGGAAGACCAAACATGTCTCGGATTTTTTCCAAGTACCTTAACGAGAGAGGCTAAAAAGCACCTGTTTTTACCTTCTCTCGTTGTTGTACTTAGAAAAAAAACGAGAAAATAAAAAATCTGGGTTTTTTTCTAAGTACCTTAACGAGAGAGGCTAAAAAAAACCATTTTTTACCTTCTCTCGTTGTTGTACTTAGAAAAAAAACGAGAAAAAAATTTTTCCCCATTCATTTCAATGGGAGTTCATTTTTTTTTTGGGATTTTTTCTAAGTACCTTAACGAGAGAGGCTTAATTTTTCACCTACTTTTTACCTTCTCTCGATTTTTCGTTTTTTACCTGGTCGACCAAAACACCTCCATCTCGTTACTATGTGCACCATGTCTGACAGGCTGAAATCACAGGGAACGCGTCCGAGTCAAAGTGAGCTATTTTCGGACACAAATATGGTGTTTTTCCCCTCTATCCTCTGGTTCTTTTTTCAAACTGATCTTCCAGCATCTGAGCGACAGGGGCTCATGCAGACACCTGTGTCCGCCCGAGGGGCGCCTTCCCGGACACATATATGGTGCTTCCCCCCTCTTTACCCCGGTCCTTTTTCAAACTGATCTTCCAGCATCTGAGCGACAGGGGCTCATGCAGACACCTGTGTCCGCCCGAGGGGCGCCTTCCCGGACACATATATGGTGCTTCCCCCCTCTTTACCCCGGTCCTTTTTCAAACTGATCTTCCAGCATCTGAGCGACAGGGGCTCATGCAGACACCTGTGTCCGCCCGAGGGGCGCCTTCCCGGACACATATATGGTGCTTTCCCCCTCTTTACCCCGGTCCTTTTTCAAACTGCTCTTCCAGCATCTGAGCGACAGGGGCTCATGCAGACACCTGTGTCCGCCTAAGGGGCGCCTTCTCGGACACATTTTCAACTTTTCCCGCATGAATGAAATCCTGGAACTGATTCCACCCAGGTACTTAGGGCTTCCAGGGCTTGAGCGACAGGGGCTCTGTCCGGAGCGTGTGTCCGCCTAGGGGGCGCTGTCCCGGACACATTTTCAACTTTTCCCGCATGGATGAAATCCTGGAACTGATTCCACCCAGGTACTTAGGGCTTCCAGGGCTTGAGCGACAGGGGCTCTGTCCGGAGCGTGTGTCCGCCTAGGGGGCGCTGTCTCGGACACATTTTCAACTTTTCCCGCATGGATGAAATCCTGGAACTGATTCCACCCAGGTACTTAGGGCTTCCAGGGCTTGAGCGACAGGGGCTCTGTCCGGAGCGTGTGTCCGCCTAGGGGGCGCTGTCCCGGACACATTTTCAACTTTTCCCGCATGGATGAAATCCTGGAACTGATTCCACCCAGGTACTTAGGGCTTCCAGGGCTTGAGCGACAGGGGCTCTGTCCGGAGCGTGTGTCCGCCTAGGGGGCGCTGTCTCGGACACATTTTCAACTTTTCCCGCATGGATGAAATCCTGGAACTGATTCCACCCAGGTACTTAGGGCTTCCAGGGCTTGAGCGACAGGGGCTCTGTCCGGAGCGTGTGTCCGCCTAGGGGGCGCTGTCCCGGACACATTTTCAACTTTTCCCGCATGGATGAAATCCTGGAACTGATTCCACCCAGGTACTTAGGGCTTCCAGGGCTTGAGCGACAGGGGCTCTGTCCGGAGCGTGTGTCCGCCTAGGGGGCGCTGTCTCGGACACATTTTCAACTTTTCCCGCATGGATGAAATCCTGGAACTGATTCCACCCAGGTACTTAGGGCTTCCAGGGCTTGAGCGACAGGGGCTCTGTCCGGAGCGTGTGTCCGCCTAGGGGGCGCTGTCTCGGACACATTTTCAACTTTTCCCGCATGGATGAAATCCTGGAACTGATTCCACCCAGGTACTTAGGGCTTCCAGGGCTTGAGCGACAGGGGCTCTGTCCGGAGCGTGTGTCCGCCTAGAGGGCGCTGTCTCGGACACATTTTCAACTTTTCCCGCATGAATGAAATCCTGGAACTGATTCCACCCAGGTACTTAGGGCTTCCAGGGCTTGAGCGACAGGGGCTCTGTCCGGAGCGTGTGTCCGCCTAGGGGGCGCTGTCTCGGACACATTTTCAACTTTTCCCGCATGAATGAAATCCTGGAACTGATTCCACCCAGGTACTTAGGGCTTCCAGGGCTTGAGCGACAGGGGCTCTG
>NW_027316584.1:442500-455000 GCF_033978685.3 Nerophis lumbriciformis | reverse complement strand
GTCCCTCTCCTAGCTGGAAGTCCAAAAAAAAGGCGTGAATTTGACTAAGTGTCTAGGAGCATTTCCCTTTAAGAAGGCCGACGTGCTATGGTTCTCCACCTGGGTACGGAACGCCAAATTAGTCCCTCTCCTAGCTGGAAGTAGTCAAAAAAAGGCGGAAATTTGACTAAGTGTCATTATTTTAGAGTACCAGGCCTCTATAGAAAAGTTTGGTTTTTTGTCTATGTGTCATCATTTTAGAGTACCAGGCCTCTATAGAAAAGTTTGGTTTTTTGTCTGTGTCATCATTTTAGAGTACCAGGCCTCTATAGAAAAGTTTGGTAAATTTGACTAAGTGTCTAGGAGCATTTCCCTTTAAGAAGGCCGACCTGCTATGGTTCTCCACCCGGGTACGGAAAGCAAAATTAGTCCCTCTCCTCGCTGGAAGTCCAAAAAAAAAAGGCGTGAATTTGACTAAGTGCCTAGGAGCATTTCCCTTTAAGAAGGCCGACGTGCTATGGTTCTCCACCTGGGTCAGGAAAGCAAAATTGTCCCTCTCCTCGCTGGAAGTCCAAAAAAAAAGGCGTAAATTTGACTAAGTGCCTAGGAGGATGTCCCTTTAAGAAGGCTGACCTGCTATGGTTCTCCACCCGGGTGCGGAAAGCAAAATTAGTCCCTCTCCTCGCTGGAAGTCCAAAAAAAAGGCGTGAATTTGACTAAGTGCCTAGGAGGATGTCCCTTTAAGAAGGCTGACCTGCTATGGTTCTCCACCCGGGTGCGGAAAGCAAAATTAGTCCCTCTCCTCGCTGGAAGTCCAAAAAAAAGGCGTAAATTTGACTAAGTGCCTAGGAGGATGTCCCTTTAAGAAGGCCGACCTGCTATGGTTCTCCACCTGGGTCAGGAAAGCAAAATTGTCCCTCTCCTCGCTGGAAGTCCAAAAAAAAGGCGTGAATTTGACTAAGTGCCTAGGAGGATGTCCCTTTAAGAAGGCCGACGTCCCTTGGTTCTCCACCTGGGTACAGAACGCCAAATTAGTCCCTCTCCTCGCTGGAAGTCCAAAAAAAAGGCGTGAATTTGACTAAGTGCCTAGGAGGATGTCCCTTTAAGAAGGCCGACGTGCTATGGTTCTCCACCTGGGTCAGGAAAGCAAAATTGTCCCTCTCCTCGCTGGAAGTCATCAAAAAAAGGCGGAAATTTGACTAAGTGCCATCATTTTAGAGTACCAGGACTATAGCTGGGGAATTGGAGCCCTCTGGTGGACACTCGCTGCAAATGCACCCTGAATTAAAGACATTATTTCCAGTTCTTTTGGGGCCCTATTTTCAGGCGTAAATTTGACTAAGTGTCTAGGGGCATGTCCCTTTAAGAAGGCCGACCTGCTATGGTTCTCCACCTGGGTCTGGAACGCCAAATTAGTCCCTCTCCTCGCTGGAAGTCCAAAAAAAAGGCGTGAATTTGACTAAGTGCCTAGGAGGATGTCCCTTTAAGAAGGCCGACCTGCTATGGTTCTCCACCTGGGTCTGGAACGCAAAATTAGTCCCTCTCCTAGCTGGAAGTCCAAAAAAAAAGGCGTGAATTTGACTAAGTGTCTAGGAGGATGTCCCCTTAAGAAGGCCGACGTGCCTTGGTTCTCTACCTGGGTACAGAACGCCAAATTAGTCCCTCTCCTAGCTGGAAGTAGTCAAAAAAAGGCGGAAATTTGACTAAGTGCCTAGGAGGATGTCCCCTTAAGAAGGCCGACGTCCCTTGGTTCTCCACCTGGGTACAGAACGCCCTCTCCTCGCTGGAAGTAAAAAAAAAAGGCGTGAATTTGACTAAGTGCCTAGGAGCATTTCCCTTTAAGAAGGCCGACGTGCTATGGTTCTCCACCCGGGTACGGAAAGCAAAATTAGTCCCTCTCCTCGCTGGAAGTAAAAAAAAAAGGCGTGAATTTGACTAAGTGCCTAGGAGCATTTCCCTTTAAGAAGGCCGACGTGCTATGGTTCTCCACCCGGGTACGGAAAGCAAAATTAGTCCCTCTCCTCGCTGGAAGTCCAAAAAAAAGGCGTGAATTTGACTAAGTGTCTAGGAGGATGTCCCTTTAAGAAGGCCGACGTCCCTTGGTTCTCCACCTGGGTACAGAACGCCAAATTAGTCCCTCTCCTAGCTGGAAGTCCAAAAAAAAAGGCGTGAATTTGACTAAGTGTCTAGGAGGATGTCCCTTTAAGAAGGCCGACGTGCTATGGTTCTCCACCTGGGTCAGGAAAGCAAAATTGTCCCTCTCCTCGCTGGAAGTCCAAAAAAAAAGGCGTGAATTTGACTAAGTGCCTAGGAGCATTTCCCTTTAAGAAGGCCGACGTGCTATGGTTCTCCACCTGGGTCAGGAAAGCAAAATTGTCCCTCTCCTCGCTGGAAGTCCAAAAAAAAGGCGTGAATTTGACTAAGTGCCTAGGAGCATTTCCCTTTAAGAAGGCCGACGTGCTATGGTTCTCCACCCGGGTACGGAAAGCAAAATTAGTCCCTCTCCTCGCTGGAAGTCCAAAAAAAAGGCGTGAATTTGACTAAGTGCCTAGGAGGATGTCCCTTTAAGAAGGCCGACGTGCTATGGTTCTCCACCTGGGTCAGGAAAGCAAAATTGTCCCTCTCCTCGCTGGAAGTAAAAAAAAAAGGCGTGAATTTGACTAAGTGCCTAGGAGCATTTCCCTTTAAGAAGGCCGACGTGCTATGGTTCTCCACCCGGGTACGGAAAGCAAAATTAGTCCCTCTCCTCGCTGGAAGTCCAAAAAAAAGGCGTGAATTTGACTAAGTGTCTAGGAGGATGTCCCTTTAAGAAGGCCGACGTCCCTTGGTTCTCCACCTGGGTGCAGAACGCCAAATTAGTCCCTCTCCTAGCTGGAAGTCCAAAAAAAAAGGCGTGAATTTGACTAAGTGTCTAGGAGGATGTCCCTTTAAGAAGGCCGACGTGCTATGGTTCTCCACCTGGGTCAGGAAAGCAAAATTGTCCCTCTCCTCGCTGGAAGTCCAAAAAAAAGGCGTGAATTTGACTAAGTGTCTAGGAGGATGTCCCTTTAAGAAGGCCGACGTCCCTTGGTTCTCCACCTGGGTACAGAACGCCAAATTAGTCCCTCTCCTAGCTGGAAGTCCAAAAAAAAAGGCGTGAATTTGACTAAGTGTCTAGGAGGATGTCCCTTTAAGAAGGCCGACGTGCTATGGTTCTCCACCTGGGTCAGGAAAGCAAAATTGTCCCTCTCCTCGCTGGAAGTCCAAAAAAAAGGCGTAAATTTGACTAAGTGCCTAGGAGGATGTCCCTTAAAGAAGGCCGACGTGCTATGGTTCTCCACCTGGGTCTGGAACGCCAAATTAGTCCCTCTCCTCGCTGGAAGTCCAAAAAAAAAGGTGTAAATTTGACTAAGTGTCTAGGAGCATTTCCCTTTAAGAAGGCCGACGTGCTATGGTTCTCCACCTGGGTCAGGAAAGCAAAATTGTCCCTCTCCTCGCTGGAAGTCCAAAAAAAAGGCGTGAATTTGACTAAGTGCCTAGGAGCATTTCCCTTTAAGAAGGCCGACCTGCTATGGTTCTCCACCTGGGTCCGGAACTCAAAATTAGTCCCTCTCCTAGTTGGAAGTCATCAAAAAAAGGCGGAAATTTGACTAAGTGCCATCATTTTAGAGTACCAGGACTATAGCTGGGGAATTGGAGCCCTCTGGTGGACACTCGCTGCAAATGCACCCTGAATTAAAGACATTATTTCCAGTTCTTTTGGGGCCCTATTTTCAGGCGTAAATTTGACTAAGTGTCTAGGGGCATGTCCCTTTAAGAAGGCCGACCTGCTATGGTTCTCCACCTGGGTCTGGAACGCCAAATTAGTCCCTCTCCTCGCTGGAAGTCCAAAAAAAAGGCGTGAATTTGACTAAGTGCCTAGGAGGATGTCCCTTTAAGAAGGCCGACGTGCTATGGTTCTCCACCTGGGTCAGGAAAGCAAAATTGTCCCTCTCCTCGCTGGAAGTCCAAAAAAAAGGCGTGAATTTGACTAAGTGCCTAGGAGCATTTCCCTTTAAGAAGGCCGACGTGCTATGGTTCTCCACCCGGGTACGGAAAGCAAAATTAGTCCCTCTCCTCGCTGGAAGTCCAAAAAAAAGGCGTAAATTTGACTAAGTGCCTAGGAGGATGTCCCTTTAAGAAGGCTGACCTGCTATGGTTCTCCACCCGGGTGCGGAAAGCAAAATTAGTCCCTCTCCTCGCTGGAAGTCCAAAAAAAAGGCGGAAATTTGACTAAGTGCCTAGGAGGATGTCCCTTTAAGAAGGCTGACCTGCTATGGTTCTCCACCCGGGTACGGAAAGCAAAATTAGTCCCTCTCCTCGCTGGAAGTCCAAAAAAAAAGGCGTAAATTTGACTAAGTGCCTAGGAGCATTTCCCTTTAAGAAGGCCGACCTGCTATGGTTCTCCACCCGGGTCCGGAACTCAAAATTAGTCCCTCTCCTAGTTGGAAGTCATCAAAAAAAGGCGGAAATTTGACTAAGTGCCATCATTTTAGAGTACCAGGACTATAGCTGGGGAATTGGAGCCCTCTGGTGGACACTCGCTGCAAATGCACCCTGAATTAAACACATTATTTCCAGTTCTTTTGGTGTTCCCGGGGAATGAGAGGCCTTTTGTGGGCCAGAAAGAGTGGGGGACCCTTGGAGCCCCTATTTTCAGACAGTTTGGCTTATTTCGGTGACGCCGGGGCGTCCATCAGGTCTTCCCGGGGAATGAGAGGCCTTTTGTGGCCATATGTCAACAAAAGAGTGGGGAAATGGAGCCCTCCGGTGGACTCCCGCTGCAAATGCACCCCCCAAATTAAATACATTAATTCCAGGCCTTTTGGGGCCCTATATTCAGACGGTGTGTAGCCCTCCAGTGGACTCCCGCCTCCAATGCACCCCCCAAATTAAAGACATCACCCCCCAAATTAAAGGCATCATTTCCAGTTCTTTTGGGGCCCTATTTTCAGACAGTTTGGCGGATTTCCTTGACGCCGGGGAGTCCTACAGGTGTTCCCGGGGAATGAGAGGCCTTTTGTGGGCCAGAAAGAGTGGGGAACCCTTGGAGCCCCTATTTTCAGACAGTTTGGCTTATTTCGGTGACGCCGGGGCGTCCATCAGGTCTTCCCGGGGAATGAGAGGCCTTTTGTGGCCATATGTCAACAAAAGAGTGGGGAAATGGAGCCCTCCGGTGGACTCCCGCTGCAAATGCACCCCCCAAATTAAATACATTAATTCCAGGCCTTTTGGGGCCCTATATTCAGACGGTGTGGAGCCCTCCAGTGGACTCCCGCCTCCAATGCACCCCCATAATTATAGACATCACCCCCCAAATTAAACACATTATTTCCAGTTCTTTTGGGCCCCTATTTTCAGACGGTTTGGCGTATTTCCTTGACGCCGGGGAGTCCTACAGGTGTTCCCGGGGAATGAGAGGCCTTTTGTGGGCCAGAAAGAGTGGGGAACCCTTGGAGCCCCTATTTTCAGACAGTTTGCCGTATTTCGGTGACGCCGGGGCGTCCATCAGGTCTTCCCGGGGAATGAGAGGCCTTTTGTGGCCATATGTCAACAAAAGAGTGGGGAAATGGAGCCCTCCGGTGGACTCCCGCTGCAAATGCACCCCCCAAATTAAATACATTAATTCCAGGCCTTTTGGGGCCCTATATTCAGACGGTGTGGAGCCCTCCAGTGGACTCCCGCCTCCAATGCACCCCCATAATTACCGACATCACCCCCCAAATTAAACACATTATTTCCAGTTCTTTTGGGCCCCTATTTTCAGACGGTTTGGCGTATTTCCTTGACGCCGGGGAGTCCTACAGGTGTTCCCGGGGAATGAGAGGCCTTTTGTGGGCCAGAAAGAGTGGGGAACCCTTGGAGCCCCTATTTTCAGACAGTTTGCCGTATTTCGGTGACGCCGGGGCGTCCATCAGGTCTTCCCGGGGAATGTGAGGCCTTTCGTGGGCCATATTTTCAGACAGATTGGCCTGTTTCAGTGACGCCGAGGCGTCCATCAGGTCTTCCCGGGGAGTGTGAGGCCTTTTGGGGCCCTATTTTCAGACAGAAAAAAAAGAAAAGTAACCCTTACACTACAAAGGACAGCGGGGAAACGCCCCCCCAGCAAAGTCACAGGGGAAGTGGGGTAGACAAGTGGAGAGTGTCTGGGGAAAAGTCCACAAAATGATCAAAAATCACACACAGGTACGAGTGCCACAAGTCCCGCCGCGTCCCACCCGAGTCCGAGGTGCCCCCCACATGCCCAAAACGCACCCAGCAAAGGCGCACTGTGAGTGGGGAAGAAAAGTTGGAAAAGTGGGCAAAAGTCCGGAAAAATGACCAAAAACCACACCCAGGTTAGAGCCCCACACGTCCTGCAGTCGCACCCGAGTCCTGGGATGCCCAACATGTCCAAAAAAATCAAAAAAAGCCCAAAAAATCAAAAAAAGCCCCGGGCCGTATCTTGGACGCCGGCGTACCGCGTTCGGCCCTCGTGCCGTAGTTTGGCGACCGATTGTAAAAATTTGCCGCGACCGGCTAGTTTTTTTCCTTGGAGTAAATAGAGAGTAGATCCAGCAGAAAATATGCACTATAAACAAAGAGAGGGAGTTTGGAGGGGGGGGGGGGGGCAAAAACGCCCTCTTGGAACTTAGTCCCGCCGCGTTCCACCAGTGTCTCGGGGTGCCTACAATGTCCACAACTTACCCAGCAAAGGTGCACTGTGATTGGGAAGAAAAGTTGGGAAAGTGGGCAAAAGTCCCGAATTTGGTCCAAAATCACACCCAGGTTCGAGTCCCACAAGTCCCGCCGCGTTCCACCAGGGTTCCGGGGTGCCTACAATGTCCACGACGCACCCAGCAAAGGTGCACTGTGATTGGGAAGAAAAGTTGGGAAAGTGGGCAAAAGTCCCGAATTTGGTCCAAAATCACACCCAGGTTCGAGTCCCACAAGTCCCGCCGCGTTCCACCAGTGTCTCGGGGTGCCTACAATGTCCACGACGCACCCAGCAAAGGCGCACTGTGATTGGGAAGAAAAGTTGGGAAAGTGGGCAAAAGTCCCGAATTTGGTCCAAAATCACACCCAGGTTCGAGTCCCACAAGTCCCGCCGCGTTCCACCGGTGTCCCGGGGGTGCCTGGCATGTCCACAACTTACCCAGCAAAGGCGCACTGTGATTGGGAAGAAAAGTTGGGAAAGTGGGCAAAAGTCCCGAATTTGGTCCAAAATCACACCCAGGTTCGAGTCCCACAAGTCCCGCCGCGTTCCACCAGTGTCTCGGGGTGCCTACAATGTCCACGACGCACCCAGCAAAGGCGCACTGTGATTGGGAAGAAAAGTTGGGAAAGTGGGCAAAAGTCCCGAATTTGGTCCAAAATCACACCCAGGTTCGAGTCCCACAAGTCCCGCCGCGTTCCACCAGTGTCTCGGGGTGCCTACAATGTCCACGACGCACCCAGCAAAGGCGCACTGTGATTGGGAAGAAAAGTTGGGAAAGTGGGCAAAAGTCCCGAATTTGGTCCAAAATCACACCCAGGTTCGAGTCCCACAAGTCCCGCCGCGTTCCACCAGTGTCTCGGGGTGCCTACAATGTCCACAACGCACCCAGCAAAGGCGCACTGTGATTGGGAAGAAAAGTTGGGAAAGTGGGCAAAAGTCCCGAATTTGGTCCAAAATCACACCCAGGTTCGAGTCCCACAAGTCCCGCCGCGTTCCACCAGGGTTCCGGGGTGCCTACAATGGCCACAACTTACCCAGCAAAGGTGCACTGTGATTGGGAAGAAAAGTTGGGAAAGTGGGCAAAAGTCCCGAATTTGGTCCAAAATCACACCCAGGTTCGAGTCCCACAAGTCCCGCCGCGTTCCACCAGTGTCTCGGGGTGCCTACAATGTCCACAAGGCACCCAGCAAAGGCGCACTGTGATTGGGAAGAAAAGTTGGGAAAGTGGGCAAAAGTCCCGAATTTGGTCCAAAATCACACCCAGGTTCGAGTCCCACAAGTCCCGCCGCGTTCCACCAGGGTTCCGGGGTGCCTACAATGTCCACAACGCACCCAGCAAAGGCGCACTGTGATTGGGAAGAAAAGTTGGGAAAGTGGGCAAAAGTCCCGAATTTTATCCAAAATCACCAAAATCACACCCAGGTTCGAGTCCCACAAGTCCCGCCGCGTTCCACCAGTGTCTCGGGGTGCCTACAATGGCCACAACTTACCCAGCAAAGGTGCACTGTGATTGGGAAGAAAAGTTGGGAAAGTGGGCAAAAGTCCCGAATTTGGTCCAAAATCACACCCAGGTTCGAGTCCCACAAGTCCCGCCGCGTTCCACCAGTGTCTCGGGGTGCCTACAATGTCCACAAGGCACCCAGCAAAGGCGCACTGTGATTGGGAAGAAAAGTTGGGAAAGTGGGCAAAAGTCCCGAATTTGGTCCAAAATCACACCCAGGTTCGAGTCCCACAAGTCCCGCCGCGTTCCACCAGGGTTCCGGGGTGCCTACAATGTCCACAACTTACCCAGCAAAGGCGTACTGTGATTGGGAAGAAAAGTTGGGAAAGTGGGCAAAAGTCCCGAATTTGGTCCAAAATCACACCCAGGTTCGAGTCCCACAAGTCCCGCCGCGTTCCACCAGGGTTCCGGGGCGCCTACAATGTCCACAACGCACCCAGCAAAGGCGCACTGTGATTGGGAAGAAAAGTTGGGAAAGTGGGCAAAAGTCCCGAATTTGGTCCAAAATCACACCCAGGTTCGAGTCCCACAAGTCCCGCCGCGTTCCACCAGTGTCTCGGGGTGCCTACAATGTCCACAACGCACCCAGCAAAGGCGCACTGTGATTGGGAAGAAAAGTTGGGAAAGTGGGCAAAAGTCCCGAATTTGGTCCAAAATCACACCCAGGTTCGAGTCCCACAAGTCCCGCCGCGTTCCACCAGTGTCTCGGGGTGCCTACAATGTCCACAACGCACCCAGCAAAGGCGCACTGTGATTGGGAAGAAAAGTTGGGAAAGTGGGCAAAAGTCCCGAATTTGGTCCAAAATCACACCCAGGTTCGAGTCCCACAAGTCCCGCCGCGTTCCACCAGGGTTCCGGGGTGCCTGGCATGTCCACAACTTACCCAGCAAAGGCGCACTGTGAGTGGGGAAGAAAAGTTGGAAAAGTGGGCAAAAGTCCCGAATTTGGTCCAAAATCACACCCAGGTTCGAGTCCCACAAGTCCCGCCGCGTTCCACCAGGGTTCCGGGGTGCCTACAATGTCCACAACGCACCCAGCAAAGGCGCACTGTGATTGGGAAGAAAAGTTGGGAAAGTGGGCAAAAGTCCCGAATTTTATCCAAAATCACCAAAATCACACCCAGGTTCGAGTCCCACAAGTCCCGCCGCGTTCCACCAGTGTCTCGGGGTGCCTACAATGGCCACAACTTACCCAGCAAAGGTGCACTGTGATTGGGAAGAAAAGTTGGGAAAGTGGGCAAAAGTCCCGAATTTGGTCCAAAATCACACCCAGGTTCGAGTCCCACAAGTCCCGCCGCGTTCCACCAGTGTCTCGGGGTGCCTACAATGTCCACAAGGCACCCAGCAAAGGCGCACTGTGATTGGGAAGAAAAGTTGGGAAAGTGGGCAAAAGTCCCGAATTTGGTCCAAAATCACACCCAGGTTCGAGTCCCACAAGTCCCGCCGCGTTCCACCAGGGTTCCGGGGTGCCTGACATGTCCACGACGCACCCAGCAAAGGCGCACTGTGATTGGGAAGAAAAGTTGGGAAAGTGGGCAAAAGTCCCGAATTTGGTCCAAAATCACACCCAGGTTCGAGTCCCACAAGTCCCGCCGCGTTCCACCAGGGTTCCGGGGTGCCTGACATGTCCACGACGCACCCAGCAAAGGCGCACTGTGATTGGGAAGAAAAGTTGGGAAAGTGGGCAAAAGTCCCGAATTTGGTCCAAAATCACACCCAGGTTCGAGTCCCACAAGTCCCGCCGCGTTCCACCAGGGTTCCGGGGTGCCTACAATGTCCACAACGCACCCAGCAAAGGCGCACTGTGATTGGGAAGAAAAGTTGGGAAAGTGGGCAAAAGTCCCGAATTTGGTCCAAAATCACACCCAGGTTCGAGTCCCACAAGTCCCGCCGCGTTCCACCAGGGTTCCAGGGTGCCTACAATGTCCACGACGCACCCAGCAAAGGCGCACTGTGATTGGGAAGAAAAGTTGGGAAAGTGGGCAAAAGTCCCGAATTTGGTCCAAAATCACACCCAGGTTCGAGTCCCACAAGTCCCGCCGCGTTCCACCAGGGTTCCGGGGTGCCTACAATGTCCACAACGCACCCAGCAAAGGCGCACTGTGATTGGGAAGAAAAGTTGGGAAAGTGGGCAAAAGTCCCGAATTTGGTCCAAAATCACACCCAGGTTCGAGTCCCACAAGTCCCGCCGCGTTCCACCAGGGTTCCGGGGTGCCTACAATGTCCACAACGCACCCAGCAAAGGCGCACTGTGATTGGGAAGAAAAGTTGGGAAAGTGGGCAAAAGTCCCGAATTTGGTCCAAAATCACACCCAGGTTCGAGTCCCACAAGTCCCGCCGCGTTCCACCAGGGTTCCGGGGTGCCTACAATGTCCACAACGCACCCAGCAAAGGCGCACTGTGATTGGGAAGAAAAGTTGGGAAAGTGGGCAAAAGTCCCGAATTTGGTCCAAAATCACACCCAGGTTCGAGTCCCACAAGTCCCGCCGCGTTCCACCAGGGTTCCGGGGTGCCTACAATGTCCACGACGCACCCAGCAAAGGCGCACTGTGATTGGGAAGAAAAGTTGGGAAAGTGGGCAAAAGTCCCGAATTTGGTCCAAAATCACACCCAGGTTCGAGTCCCACAAGTCCCGCCGCGTTCCACCAGGGTTCCGGGGTGCCTACAATGTCCACAACGCACCCAGCAAAGGCGCACTGTGATTGGGAAGAAAAGTTGGGAAAGTGGGCAAAAGTCCCGAATTTGGTCCAAAATCACACCCAGGTTCGAGTCCCACAAGTCCCGCCGCGTTCCACCAGGGTTCCGGGGTGCCTACAATGTCCACAACGCACCCAGCAAAGGCGCACTGTGATTGGGAAGAAAAGTTGGGAAAGTGGGCAAAAGTCCCGAATTTGGTCCAAAATCACACCCAGGTTCGAGTCCCGCAAGTCCCGCCGCGTTCCACCAGTGTCTCGGGGTGCCTACAATGTCCACAACTTACCCAGCAAAGGCGCACTGTGATTGGGAAGAAAAGTTGGGAAAGTGGGCAAAAGTCCCGAATTTGATCCAAAATTATGCCCGGGTTGGAGTACCACGAGTCCGGCCGCGTTCCACCGGTGTCCCGGGGGTGCCTGGCATGTCCACAACTTACCCAGCAAAGGCGCACTGTGATTGGGAAGAAAAGTTGGGAAAGTGGGCAAAAGTCCCGAATTTGATCCAAAATTATGCCCGGGTTGGAGTACCACGAGTCCGGCCGCGTTCCACCGGTGTCCCGGGGGTGCCTGGCATGTCCACAACTTACCCAGCAAAGGCGCACTGTGATTGGGAAGAAAAGTTGGGAAAGTGGGCAAAAGTCCCGAATTTGATCCAAAATTATGCCCGGGTTGGAGTACCACGAGTCCGGCCGCGTTCCACCGGTGTCCCGGGGGTGCCTGGCATGTCCACAACTTACCCAGCAAAGGCGCACTGTGATTGGGAAGAAAAGTTGGGAAAGTGGGCAAAAGTCCCGAATTTGATCCAAAATTATGCCCGGGTTGGAGTACCACGAGTCCGGCCGCGTTCCACCGGTGTCCCGGGGGTGCCTGGCACTTCCACAACTTACCCAGCAAAGGCGCACTGTGATTGGGAAGAAAAGTTGGGAAAGTGGGGAAAAAAAGGACCGGAAAATATCCAAAATTATGCCCGGGTTGGAGTACCACGAGTCCGGCCGCGTTCCACCGGTGTCCCGGGGGTGCCTGACACGTCCACAACTTACCCAGCAAAGGCGCACTGTCAGTGGGGAAGACCAAACATGTCTCGGATTTTTTCCAAGTACCTTAACGAGAGAGGCTAAAAAGCACCTGTTTTTACCTTCTCTCGTTGTTGTACTTAGAAAAAAAACGAGAAAATAAAAAATCTGGGTTTTTTTCTAAGTACCTTAACGAGAGAGGCTAAAAAAAACCATTTTTTACCTTCTCTCGTTGTTGTACTTAGAAAAAAAACGAGAAAAAAATTTTTCCCCATTCATTTCAATGGGAGTTCATTTTTTTTTTGGGATTTTTTCTAAGTACCTTAACGAGAGAGGCTTAATTTTTCACCTACTTTTTACCTTCTCTCGATTTTTCGTTTTTTACCTGGTCGACCAAAACACCTCCATCTCGTTACTATGTGCACCATGTCTGACAGGCTGAAATCACAGGGAACGCGTCCGAGTCAAAGTGAGCTATTTTCGGACACAAATATGGTGTTTTTCCCCTCTATCCTCTGGTTCTTTTTTCAAACTGATCTTCCAGCATCTGAGCGACAGGGGCTCATGCAGACACCTGTGTCCGCCCGAGGGGCGCCTTCC
>NW_027316584.1:420000-430000 GCF_033978685.3 Nerophis lumbriciformis | reverse complement strand
GTCCCTCTCCTCGCTGGAAGTCCAAAAAAAAGGCGTGAATTTGACTAAGTGCCTAGGAGGATGTCCCTTTAAGAAGGCCGACGTGCTATGGTTCTCCACCTGGGTCAGGAAAGCAAAATTGTCCCTCTCCTCGCTGGAAGTCATCAAAAAAAGGCGGAAATTTGACTAAGTGCCATCATTTTAGAGTACCAGGACTATAGCTGGGGAATTGGAGCCCTCTGGTGGACACTCGCTGCAAATGCACCCTGAATTAAAGACATTATTTCCAGTTCTTTTGGGGCCCTATTTTCAGGCGTAAATTTGACTAAGTGTCTAGGGGCATGTCCCTTTAAGAAGGCCGACCTGCTATGGTTCTCCACCTGGGTCTGGAACGCCAAATTAGTCCCTCTCCTCGCTGGAAGTCCAAAAAAAAGGCGTGAATTTGACTAAGTGCCTAGGAGGATGTCCCTTTAAGAAGGCCGACCTGCTATGGTTCTCCACCTGGGTCTGGAACGCAAAATTAGTCCCTCTCCTAGCTGGAAGTCCAAAAAAAAAGGCGTGAATTTGACTAAGTGTCTAGGAGGATGTCCCCTTAAGAAGGCCGACGTGCCTTGGTTCTCTACCTGGGTACAGAACGCCAAATTAGTCCCTCTCCTAGCTGGAAGTAGTCAAAAAAAGGCGGAAATTTGACTAAGTGCCTAGGAGGATGTCCCCTTAAGAAGGCCGACGTCCCTTGGTTCTCCACCTGGGTACAGAACGCCCTCTCCTCGCTGGAAGTAAAAAAAAAAGGCGTGAATTTGACTAAGTGCCTAGGAGCATTTCCCTTTAAGAAGGCCGACGTGCTATGGTTCTCCACCCGGGTACGGAAAGCAAAATTAGTCCCTCTCCTCGCTGGAAGTAAAAAAAAAAGGCGTGAATTTGACTAAGTGCCTAGGAGCATTTCCCTTTAAGAAGGCCGACGTGCTATGGTTCTCCACCCGGGTACGGAAAGCAAAATTAGTCCCTCTCCTCGCTGGAAGTCCAAAAAAAAGGCGTGAATTTGACTAAGTGTCTAGGAGGATGTCCCTTTAAGAAGGCCGACGTCCCTTGGTTCTCCACCTGGGTACAGAACGCCAAATTAGTCCCTCTCCTAGCTGGAAGTCCAAAAAAAAAGGCGTGAATTTGACTAAGTGTCTAGGAGGATGTCCCTTTAAGAAGGCCGACGTGCTATGGTTCTCCACCTGGGTCAGGAAAGCAAAATTGTCCCTCTCCTCGCTGGAAGTCCAAAAAAAAAGGCGTGAATTTGACTAAGTGCCTAGGAGCATTTCCCTTTAAGAAGGCCGACGTGCTATGGTTCTCCACCTGGGTCAGGAAAGCAAAATTGTCCCTCTCCTCGCTGGAAGTCCAAAAAAAAGGCGTGAATTTGACTAAGTGCCTAGGAGCATTTCCCTTTAAGAAGGCCGACGTGCTATGGTTCTCCACCCGGGTACGGAAAGCAAAATTAGTCCCTCTCCTCGCTGGAAGTCCAAAAAAAAGGCGTGAATTTGACTAAGTGCCTAGGAGGATGTCCCTTTAAGAAGGCCGACGTGCTATGGTTCTCCACCTGGGTCAGGAAAGCAAAATTGTCCCTCTCCTCGCTGGAAGTAAAAAAAAAAGGCGTGAATTTGACTAAGTGCCTAGGAGCATTTCCCTTTAAGAAGGCCGACGTGCTATGGTTCTCCACCCGGGTACGGAAAGCAAAATTAGTCCCTCTCCTCGCTGGAAGTCCAAAAAAAAGGCGTGAATTTGACTAAGTGTCTAGGAGGATGTCCCTTTAAGAAGGCCGACGTCCCTTGGTTCTCCACCTGGGTGCAGAACGCCAAATTAGTCCCTCTCCTAGCTGGAAGTCCAAAAAAAAAGGCGTGAATTTGACTAAGTGTCTAGGAGGATGTCCCTTTAAGAAGGCCGACGTGCTATGGTTCTCCACCTGGGTCAGGAAAGCAAAATTGTCCCTCTCCTCGCTGGAAGTCCAAAAAAAAGGCGTGAATTTGACTAAGTGTCTAGGAGGATGTCCCTTTAAGAAGGCCGACGTCCCTTGGTTCTCCACCTGGGTACAGAACGCCAAATTAGTCCCTCTCCTAGCTGGAAGTCCAAAAAAAAAGGCGTGAATTTGACTAAGTGTCTAGGAGGATGTCCCTTTAAGAAGGCCGACGTGCTATGGTTCTCCACCTGGGTCAGGAAAGCAAAATTGTCCCTCTCCTCGCTGGAAGTCCAAAAAAAAGGCGTAAATTTGACTAAGTGCCTAGGAGGATGTCCCTTAAAGAAGGCCGACGTGCTATGGTTCTCCACCTGGGTCTGGAACGCCAAATTAGTCCCTCTCCTCGCTGGAAGTCCAAAAAAAAAGGTGTAAATTTGACTAAGTGTCTAGGAGCATTTCCCTTTAAGAAGGCCGACGTGCTATGGTTCTCCACCTGGGTCAGGAAAGCAAAATTGTCCCTCTCCTCGCTGGAAGTCCAAAAAAAAGGCGTGAATTTGACTAAGTGCCTAGGAGCATTTCCCTTTAAGAAGGCCGACCTGCTATGGTTCTCCACCTGGGTCCGGAACTCAAAATTAGTCCCTCTCCTAGTTGGAAGTCATCAAAAAAAGGCGGAAATTTGACTAAGTGCCATCATTTTAGAGTACCAGGACTATAGCTGGGGAATTGGAGCCCTCTGGTGGACACTCGCTGCAAATGCACCCTGAATTAAAGACATTATTTCCAGTTCTTTTGGGGCCCTATTTTCAGGCGTAAATTTGACTAAGTGTCTAGGGGCATGTCCCTTTAAGAAGGCCGACCTGCTATGGTTCTCCACCTGGGTCTGGAACGCCAAATTAGTCCCTCTCCTCGCTGGAAGTCCAAAAAAAAGGCGTGAATTTGACTAAGTGCCTAGGAGGATGTCCCTTTAAGAAGGCCGACGTGCTATGGTTCTCCACCTGGGTCAGGAAAGCAAAATTGTCCCTCTCCTCGCTGGAAGTCCAAAAAAAAGGCGTGAATTTGACTAAGTGCCTAGGAGCATTTCCCTTTAAGAAGGCCGACGTGCTATGGTTCTCCACCCGGGTACGGAAAGCAAAATTAGTCCCTCTCCTCGCTGGAAGTCCAAAAAAAAGGCGTAAATTTGACTAAGTGCCTAGGAGGATGTCCCTTTAAGAAGGCTGACCTGCTATGGTTCTCCACCCGGGTGCGGAAAGCAAAATTAGTCCCTCTCCTCGCTGGAAGTCCAAAAAAAAGGCGGAAATTTGACTAAGTGCCTAGGAGGATGTCCCTTTAAGAAGGCTGACCTGCTATGGTTCTCCACCCGGGTACGGAAAGCAAAATTAGTCCCTCTCCTCGCTGGAAGTCCAAAAAAAAAGGCGTAAATTTGACTAAGTGCCTAGGAGCATTTCCCTTTAAGAAGGCCGACCTGCTATGGTTCTCCACCCGGGTCCGGAACTCAAAATTAGTCCCTCTCCTAGTTGGAAGTCATCAAAAAAAGGCGGAAATTTGACTAAGTGCCATCATTTTAGAGTACCAGGACTATAGCTGGGGAATTGGAGCCCTCTGGTGGACACTCGCTGCAAATGCACCCTGAATTAAACACATTATTTCCAGTTCTTTTGGTGTTCCCGGGGAATGAGAGGCCTTTTGTGGGCCAGAAAGAGTGGGGGACCCTTGGAGCCCCTATTTTCAGACAGTTTGGCTTATTTCGGTGACGCCGGGGCGTCCATCAGGTCTTCCCGGGGAATGAGAGGCCTTTTGTGGCCATATGTCAACAAAAGAGTGGGGAAATGGAGCCCTCCGGTGGACTCCCGCTGCAAATGCACCCCCCAAATTAAATACATTAATTCCAGGCCTTTTGGGGCCCTATATTCAGACGGTGTGTAGCCCTCCAGTGGACTCCCGCCTCCAATGCACCCCCCAAATTAAAGACATCACCCCCCAAATTAAAGGCATCATTTCCAGTTCTTTTGGGGCCCTATTTTCAGACAGTTTGGCGGATTTCCTTGACGCCGGGGAGTCCTACAGGTGTTCCCGGGGAATGAGAGGCCTTTTGTGGGCCAGAAAGAGTGGGGAACCCTTGGAGCCCCTATTTTCAGACAGTTTGGCTTATTTCGGTGACGCCGGGGCGTCCATCAGGTCTTCCCGGGGAATGAGAGGCCTTTTGTGGCCATATGTCAACAAAAGAGTGGGGAAATGGAGCCCTCCGGTGGACTCCCGCTGCAAATGCACCCCCCAAATTAAATACATTAATTCCAGGCCTTTTGGGGCCCTATATTCAGACGGTGTGGAGCCCTCCAGTGGACTCCCGCCTCCAATGCACCCCCATAATTATAGACATCACCCCCCAAATTAAACACATTATTTCCAGTTCTTTTGGGCCCCTATTTTCAGACGGTTTGGCGTATTTCCTTGACGCCGGGGAGTCCTACAGGTGTTCCCGGGGAATGAGAGGCCTTTTGTGGGCCAGAAAGAGTGGGGAACCCTTGGAGCCCCTATTTTCAGACAGTTTGCCGTATTTCGGTGACGCCGGGGCGTCCATCAGGTCTTCCCGGGGAATGAGAGGCCTTTTGTGGCCATATGTCAACAAAAGAGTGGGGAAATGGAGCCCTCCGGTGGACTCCCGCTGCAAATGCACCCCCCAAATTAAATACATTAATTCCAGGCCTTTTGGGGCCCTATATTCAGACGGTGTGGAGCCCTCCAGTGGACTCCCGCCTCCAATGCACCCCCATAATTACCGACATCACCCCCCAAATTAAACACATTATTTCCAGTTCTTTTGGGCCCCTATTTTCAGACGGTTTGGCGTATTTCCTTGACGCCGGGGAGTCCTACAGGTGTTCCCGGGGAATGAGAGGCCTTTTGTGGGCCAGAAAGAGTGGGGAACCCTTGGAGCCCCTATTTTCAGACAGTTTGCCGTATTTCGGTGACGCCGGGGCGTCCATCAGGTCTTCCCGGGGAATGTGAGGCCTTTCGTGGGCCATATTTTCAGACAGATTGGCCTGTTTCAGTGACGCCGAGGCGTCCATCAGGTCTTCCCGGGGAGTGTGAGGCCTTTTGGGGCCCTATTTTCAGACAGAAAAAAAAGAAAAGTAACCCTTACACTACAAAGGACAGCGGGGAAACGCCCCCCCAGCAAAGTCACAGGGGAAGTGGGGTAGACAAGTGGAGAGTGTCTGGGGAAAAGTCCACAAAATGATCAAAAATCACACACAGGTACGAGTGCCACAAGTCCCGCCGCGTCCCACCCGAGTCCGAGGTGCCCCCCACATGCCCAAAACGCACCCAGCAAAGGCGCACTGTGAGTGGGGAAGAAAAGTTGGAAAAGTGGGCAAAAGTCCGGAAAAATGACCAAAAACCACACCCAGGTTAGAGCCCCACACGTCCTGCAGTCGCACCCGAGTCCTGGGATGCCCAACATGTCCAAAAAAATCAAAAAAAGCCCAAAAAATCAAAAAAAGCCCCGGGCCGTATCTTGGACGCCGGCGTACCGCGTTCGGCCCTCGTGCCGTAGTTTGGCGACCGATTGTAAAAATTTGCCGCGACCGGCTAGTTTTTTTCCTTGGAGTAAATAGAGAGTAGATCCAGCAGAAAATATGCACTATAAACAAAGAGAGGGAGTTTGGAGGGGGGGGGGGGGGCAAAAACGCCCTCTTGGAACTTAGTCCCGCCGCGTTCCACCAGTGTCTCGGGGTGCCTACAATGTCCACAACTTACCCAGCAAAGGTGCACTGTGATTGGGAAGAAAAGTTGGGAAAGTGGGCAAAAGTCCCGAATTTGGTCCAAAATCACACCCAGGTTCGAGTCCCACAAGTCCCGCCGCGTTCCACCAGGGTTCCGGGGTGCCTACAATGTCCACGACGCACCCAGCAAAGGTGCACTGTGATTGGGAAGAAAAGTTGGGAAAGTGGGCAAAAGTCCCGAATTTGGTCCAAAATCACACCCAGGTTCGAGTCCCACAAGTCCCGCCGCGTTCCACCAGTGTCTCGGGGTGCCTACAATGTCCACGACGCACCCAGCAAAGGCGCACTGTGATTGGGAAGAAAAGTTGGGAAAGTGGGCAAAAGTCCCGAATTTGGTCCAAAATCACACCCAGGTTCGAGTCCCACAAGTCCCGCCGCGTTCCACCGGTGTCCCGGGGGTGCCTGGCATGTCCACAACTTACCCAGCAAAGGCGCACTGTGATTGGGAAGAAAAGTTGGGAAAGTGGGCAAAAGTCCCGAATTTGGTCCAAAATCACACCCAGGTTCGAGTCCCACAAGTCCCGCCGCGTTCCACCAGTGTCTCGGGGTGCCTACAATGTCCACGACGCACCCAGCAAAGGCGCACTGTGATTGGGAAGAAAAGTTGGGAAAGTGGGCAAAAGTCCCGAATTTGGTCCAAAATCACACCCAGGTTCGAGTCCCACAAGTCCCGCCGCGTTCCACCAGTGTCTCGGGGTGCCTACAATGTCCACGACGCACCCAGCAAAGGCGCACTGTGATTGGGAAGAAAAGTTGGGAAAGTGGGCAAAAGTCCCGAATTTGGTCCAAAATCACACCCAGGTTCGAGTCCCACAAGTCCCGCCGCGTTCCACCAGTGTCTCGGGGTGCCTACAATGTCCACAACGCACCCAGCAAAGGCGCACTGTGATTGGGAAGAAAAGTTGGGAAAGTGGGCAAAAGTCCCGAATTTGGTCCAAAATCACACCCAGGTTCGAGTCCCACAAGTCCCGCCGCGTTCCACCAGGGTTCCGGGGTGCCTACAATGGCCACAACTTACCCAGCAAAGGTGCACTGTGATTGGGAAGAAAAGTTGGGAAAGTGGGCAAAAGTCCCGAATTTGGTCCAAAATCACACCCAGGTTCGAGTCCCACAAGTCCCGCCGCGTTCCACCAGTGTCTCGGGGTGCCTACAATGTCCACAAGGCACCCAGCAAAGGCGCACTGTGATTGGGAAGAAAAGTTGGGAAAGTGGGCAAAAGTCCCGAATTTGGTCCAAAATCACACCCAGGTTCGAGTCCCACAAGTCCCGCCGCGTTCCACCAGGGTTCCGGGGTGCCTACAATGTCCACAACGCACCCAGCAAAGGCGCACTGTGATTGGGAAGAAAAGTTGGGAAAGTGGGCAAAAGTCCCGAATTTTATCCAAAATCACCAAAATCACACCCAGGTTCGAGTCCCACAAGTCCCGCCGCGTTCCACCAGTGTCTCGGGGTGCCTACAATGGCCACAACTTACCCAGCAAAGGTGCACTGTGATTGGGAAGAAAAGTTGGGAAAGTGGGCAAAAGTCCCGAATTTGGTCCAAAATCACACCCAGGTTCGAGTCCCACAAGTCCCGCCGCGTTCCACCAGTGTCTCGGGGTGCCTACAATGTCCACAAGGCACCCAGCAAAGGCGCACTGTGATTGGGAAGAAAAGTTGGGAAAGTGGGCAAAAGTCCCGAATTTGGTCCAAAATCACACCCAGGTTCGAGTCCCACAAGTCCCGCCGCGTTCCACCAGGGTTCCGGGGTGCCTACAATGTCCACAACTTACCCAGCAAAGGCGTACTGTGATTGGGAAGAAAAGTTGGGAAAGTGGGCAAAAGTCCCGAATTTGGTCCAAAATCACACCCAGGTTCGAGTCCCACAAGTCCCGCCGCGTTCCACCAGGGTTCCGGGGCGCCTACAATGTCCACAACGCACCCAGCAAAGGCGCACTGTGATTGGGAAGAAAAGTTGGGAAAGTGGGCAAAAGTCCCGAATTTGGTCCAAAATCACACCCAGGTTCGAGTCCCACAAGTCCCGCCGCGTTCCACCAGTGTCTCGGGGTGCCTACAATGTCCACAACGCACCCAGCAAAGGCGCACTGTGATTGGGAAGAAAAGTTGGGAAAGTGGGCAAAAGTCCCGAATTTGGTCCAAAATCACACCCAGGTTCGAGTCCCACAAGTCCCGCCGCGTTCCACCAGTGTCTCGGGGTGCCTACAATGTCCACAACGCACCCAGCAAAGGCGCACTGTGATTGGGAAGAAAAGTTGGGAAAGTGGGCAAAAGTCCCGAATTTGATCCAAAATTATGCCCGGGTTGGAGTACCACGAGTCCGGCCGCGTTCCACCGGTGTCCCGGGGGTGCCTGGCATGTCCACAACTTACCCAGCAAAGGCGCACTGTGATTGGGAAGAAAAGTTGGGAAAGTGGGCAAAAGTCCCGAATTTGATCCAAAATTATGCCCGGGTTGGAGTACCACGAGTCCGGCCGCGTTCCACCGGTGTCCCGGGGGTGCCTGGCATGTCCACAACTTACCCAGCAAAGGCGCACTGTGATTGGGAAGAAAAGTTGGGAAAGTGGGCAAAAGTCCCGAATTTGATCCAAAATTATGCCCGGGTTGGAGTACCACGAGTCCGGCCGCGTTCCACCGGTGTCCCGGGGGTGCCTGGCACTTCCACAACTTACCCAGCAAAGGCGCACTGTGATTGGGAAGAAAAGTTGGGAAAGTGGGGAAAAAAAGGACCGGAAAATATCCAAAATTATGCCCGGGTTGGAGTACCACGAGTCCGGCCGCGTTCCACCGGTGTCCCGGGGGTGCCTGACACGTCCACAACTTACCCAGCAAAGGCGCACTGTCAGTGGGGAAGACCAAACATGTCTCGGATTTTTTCCAAGTACCTTAACGAGAGAGGCTAAAAAGCACCTGTTTTTACCTTCTCTCGTTGTTGTACTTAGAAAAAAAACGAGAAAATAAAAAATCTGGGTTTTTTTCTAAGTACCTTAACGAGAGAGGCTAAAAAAAACCATTTTTTACCTTCTCTCGTTGTTGTACTTAGAAAAAAAACGAGAAAAAAATTTTTCCCCATTCATTTCAATGGGAGTTCATTTTTTTTTTGGGATTTTTTCTAAGTACCTTAACGAGAGAGGCTTAATTTTTCACCTACTTTTTACCTTCTCTCGATTTTTCGTTTTTTACCTGGTCGACCAAAACACCTCCATCTCGTTACTATGTGCACCATGTCTGACAGGCTGAAATCACAGGGAACGCGTCCGAGTCAAAGTGAGCTATTTTCGGACACAAATATGGTGTTTTTCCCCTCTATCCTCTGGTTCTTTTTTCAAACTGATCTTCCAGCATCTGAGCGACAGGGGCTCATGCAGACACCTGTGTCCGCCCGAGGGGCGCCTTCCCGGACACATATATGGTGCTTCCCCCCTCTTTACCCCGGTCCTTTTTCAAACTGATCTTCCAGCATCTGAGCGACAGGGGCTCATGCAGACACCTGTGTCCGCCCGAGGGGCGCCTTCCCGGACACATATATGGTGCTTCCCCCCTCTTTACCCCGGTCCTTTTTCAAACTGATCTTCCAGCATCTGAGCGACAGGGGCTCATGCAGACACCTGTGTCCGCCCGAGGGGCGCCTTCCCGGACACATATATGGTGCTTTCCCCCTCTTTACCCCGGTCCTTTTTCAAACTGCTCTTCCAGCATCTGAGCGACAGGGGCTCATGCAGACACCTGTGTCCGCCTAAGGGGCGCCTTCTCGGACACATTTTCAACTTTTCCCGCATGAATGAAATCCTGGAACTGATTCCACCCAGGTACTTAGGGCTTCCAGGGCTTGAGCGACAGGGGCTCTGTCCGGAGCGTGTGTCCGCCTAGGGGGCGCTGTCCCGGACACATTTTCAACTTTTCCCGCATGGATGAAATCCTGGAACTGATTCCACCCAGGTACTTAGGGCTTCCAGGGCTTGAGCGACAGGGGCTCTGTCCGGAGCGTGTGTCCGCCTAGGGGGCGCTGTCTCGGACACATTTTCAACTTTTCCCGCATGGATGAAATCCTGGAACTGATTCCACCCAGGTACTTAGGGCTTCCAGGGCTTGAGCGACAGGGGCTCTGTCCGGAGCGTGTGTCCGCCTAGGGGGCGCTGTCCCGGACACATTTTCAACTTTTCCCGCATGGATGAAATCCTGGAACTGATTCCACCCAGGTACTTAGGGCTTCCAGGGCTTGAGCGACAGGGGCTCTGTCCGGAGCGTGTGTCCGCCTAGGGGGCGCTGTCTCGGACACATTTTCAACTTTTCCCGCATGGATGAA
>NW_027316584.1:362500-407500 GCF_033978685.3 Nerophis lumbriciformis | reverse complement strand
ATTAGTCCCTCTCCTAGCTGGAAGTCCAAAAAAAAAGGCGTGAATTTGACTAAGTGTCTAGGAGGATGTCCCCTTAAGAAGGCCGACGTGCCTTGGTTCTCTACCTGGGTACGGAACACCAAATTAGTCCCTCTCCTAGCTGGAAGTCCAAAAAAAAGGCGTGAATTTGACTAAGTGTCTAGGAGCATTTCCCTTTAAGAAGGCCGACGTGCTATGGTTCTCCACCTGGGTACGGAACGCCAAATTAGTCCCTCTCCTCGCTGGAAGTCCAAAAAAAAGGCGGAAATTTGACTAAGTGCCTAGGAGGATGTCCCTTTAAGAAGGCCGACGTGCTATGGTTCTCCACCCGGGTCCGTAACTCAAAATTAGTCCCTCTCCTAGCTGGAAGTAGTCAAAAAAAGGCGGAAATTTGACTAAGTGTCATTATTTTAGAGTACCAGGCCTCTATAGAAAAGTTTGGTTTTTTGTCTATGTGTCATCATTTTAGAGTACCAGGCCTCTAGAGAAAAGTTTGGTTTTTTGTCTATGTGTCATCATTTTAGAGTACCAGGGCTCTATAGAAAAGTTTGGTAAATTTGACTAAGTGTCTAGGAGGATGTCCCTTTAAGAAGGCCGACCTGCTATGGTTCTCCACCTGGGTACGGAACGCCAAATTAGTCCCTCTCCTAGCTGGAAGTCCAAAAAAAAGGCGTAAATTTGACTAAGTGCCTAGGAGGATGTCCCTTTAAGAAGGCTGACCTGCTATGGTTCTCCACCCGGGTACGGAAAGCAAAATTAGTCCCTCTCCTCGCTGGAAGTCCAAAAAAAAGGCGTAAGTTTG
Organism: Nerophis lumbriciformis; assembly: GCF_033978685.3. Classification (NCBI taxonomy): domain Eukaryota; kingdom Metazoa; phylum Chordata; class Actinopteri; order Syngnathiformes; family Syngnathidae; genus Nerophis; species Nerophis lumbriciformis. The sequence goes on along the minus strand of NW_027316584.1, from coordinate 406,680 downwards.
ACTAAGTGCCTAGGAGGATGTCCCTTTAAGAAGGCTGACCTGCTATGGTTCTCCACCCGGGTACGGAAAGCAAAATTAGTCCCTCTCCTCGCTGGAAGTCCAAAAAAAAAGGTGTAAATTTGACTAAGTGCCTAGGAGGATGTCCCTTTAAGAAGGCCGACGTGCTATGGTCCTCCACCTGGGTCAGGAACGCAAAATTGTCCCTCTCCTCGCTGGAAGTCCAAAAAAAAGGCGTGAATTTGACTAAGTGTCTAGGAGCATTTCCCTTTAAGAAGGCCGACGTGCTATGGTTCTCCACCCGGGTACGGAAAGCAAAATTAGTCCCTCTCCTCGCTGGAAGTCCAAAAATAAGGCGTAAATTTGACTAAGTGCCTAGGAGGATGTCCCTTTAAGAAGGCTGACCTGCTATGGTTCTCCACCCGGGTACGGAAAGCAAAATTAGTCCCTCTCCTCGCTGGAAGTCCAAAAAAAAGGCGTAAATTTGACTAAGTGCCTAGGAGGATGTCCCTTTAAGAAGGCTGACCTGCTATGGTTCTCCACCCGGGTACGGAAAGCAAAATTGGTCCCTCTCCTCGCTGGAAGTCCAAAAAAAAGGTGTAAATTTGACTAAGTGCCTAGGAGGATGTCCCTTTAAGAAGGCCGACGTGCTATGGTCCTCCACCTGGGTCAGGAACGCAAAATTGTCCCTCTCCTCGCTGGAAGTCCAAAAAAAAGGCGTGAATTTGACTAAGTGCCTAGGAGCATTTCCCTTAAAGAAGGCCGACGTGCTATGGTTCTCCACCTGGGTCTGGAACGCCAAATTAGTCCCTCTCCTCGCTGGAAGTCCAAAAAAAAGGCGGAAATTTGACTAAGTGCCTAGGAGGATGTCCCTTTAAGAAGGCTGACCTGCTATGGTTCTCCACCCGGGTACGGAAAGCAAAATTAGTCCCTCTCCTCGCTGGAAGTCCAAAAAAAAGGCGGAAATTTGACTAAGTGCCTAGGAGGATGTCCCTTTAAGAAGGCTGACCTGCTATGGTTCTCCACCCGGGTACGGAAAGCAAAATTAGTCCCTCTCCTCGCTGGAAGTCCAAAAAAAAGGTGTAAATTTGACTAAGTGTCTAGGAGCATTTCCCTTTAAGAAGGCCGACGTGCTATGGTTCTCCACCTGGGTCAGGAAAGCAAAATTGTCCCTCTCCTCGCTGGAAGTCCAAAAAAAAGGCGTGAATTTGACTAAGTGCCTAGGAGCATTTCCCTTAAAGAAGGCCGACGTGCTATGGTTCTCCACCTGGGTCTGGAACGCCAAATTAGTCCCTCTCCTCGCTGGAAGTCCAAAAAAAAGGCGGAAATTTGACTAAGTGCCTAGGAGGATGTCCCTTTAAGAAGGCTGACCTGCTATGGTTCTCCACCCGGGTACGGAAAGCAAAATTAGTCCCTCTCCTCGCTGGAAGTCCAAAAAAAAGGCGTAAATTTGACTAAGTGCCTAGGAGGATGTCCCTTTAAGAAGGCCGACGTGCTATGGTCCTCCACCTGGGTCAGGAACGCAAAATTGTCCCTCTCCTCGCTGGAAGTCCAAAAAAAAGGCGGAAATTTGACTAAGTGCCATCATTTTAGAGTACCAGGACTATAGCTGGGGAATTGGTGCCCTCTGGTGGACACTCGCTGCAAATGCACCCTGAATTAAACACATTATTTCCAGTTCTTTTGGTGTTCCCGGGGAATGAGAGGCCTTTTGTGGGCCAGAAAGAGTGGGGGACCCTTGGAGCCCCTATTTTCAGACAGTTTGGCTTATTTCGGTGACGCCGGGGCGTCCATCAGGTCTTCCCGGGGAATGAGAGGCCTTTTGTGGCCATATGTCAACAAAAGAGTGGGGAAATGGAGCCCTCCGGTGGACTCCCGCTGCAAATGCACCCCCCAAATTAAATACATTAATTCCAGGCCTTTTGGGGCCCTATATTCAGACGGTGTGTAGCCCTCCAGTGGACTCCCGCCTCCAATGCACCCCCCAAATTAAAGACATCACCCCCCAAATTAAAGGCATCATTTCCAGTTCTTTTGGGGCCCTATTTTCAGACAGTTTGGCGGATTTCCTTGACGCCGGGGAGTCCTACAGGTGTTCCCGGGGAATGAGAGGCCTTTTGTGGGCCAGAAAGAGTGGGGAACCCTTGGAGCCCCTATTTTCAGACAGTTTGGCTTATTTCGGTGACGCCGGGGCGTCCATCAGGTCTTCCCGGGGAATGTGAGGCCTTTCGTGGGCCATATTTTCAGACAGATTGGCCTGTTTCAGTGACGCCGAGGCGTCCATCAGGTCTTCCCGGGGAGTGTGAGGCCTTTTGGGGCCCTATTTTCAGACAGAAAAAAAAGAAAAGTAAGCCTTACACTACAAAGGACAGCGGGGAAACGCCCCCCCAGCAAAGTCACAGGGGAAGTGGGGTAGACAAGTGGAGAGTGTCTGGGGAAAAGTCCACAAAATGATCAAAAATCACACACAGGTACGAGTGCCACAAGTCCCGCCGCGTCCCACCCGAGTCCGAGGTGCCCCCCACATGCCCAAAACGCACCCAGCAAAGGCGCACTGTGAGTGGGGAAGAAAAGTTGGAAAAGTGGGCAAAAGTCCCGAATTTGATCCAAAATTATACCCAGGTTCGAGTCCCACAAGTCCCGCCGCGTTCCACCAGTGTTCCGGGGTGCCTACAATGTCCACAACTTACCCAGCAAAGGCGCACTGTGATTGGGAAGAAAAGTTGGGAAAGTGGGCAAAAGTCCCGAATTTGAGCCAAAATCACACCCAGGTTCGAGTCCCACAAGTCCCGCCGCGTTCCACCAGGGTTCCGGGGTGCCTGACATGTCCACGACGCACCCAGCAAAGGCGCACTGTGATTGGGAAGAAAAGTTGGGAAAGTGGGCAAAAGTCCCGAATTTGAGCCAAAATCACACCCAGGTTCGAGTCCCACAAGTCCCGCCGCGTTCCACCAGGGTTCCGGGGTGCCTGACATGTCCACGACGCACCCAGCAAAGGCGCACTGTGATTGGGAAGAAAAGTTGGAAAAGTGGGCAAAAGTCCGGAAAAATGACCAAAAACCACACCCAGGTTAGAGCCCCACACGTCCTGCAGTCGCACCCGAGTCCTGGGATGCCCAACATGTCCAAAAAAATCAAAAAAAGCCCAAAAAATCAAAAAAATCCCCGGGCCGTATCTTGGACGCCGGCGTACCGCGTTCGGCCCTCGTGCCGTAGTTTGGCGACCGATTGTAAAAATTTGCCGCGACCGGCTAGTTTTTTTCCTTGGAGTAAATAGAGAGTAGATCCAGCAGAAAATATGCACTATAAACAAAGAGAGGGAGTTTGGAGGGGGGCAAAAACGCCCTCTTGGAACTTTTGCAGCAGCACACATCAAACTAGCGGGGAGAAGGCATGCATAGCAAAAGTCCACGAAATGATCAAAAATCACACCCAGGTTCGAGTCCCACAAGTCCCGCCGCGTTCCACCAGTGTGCCTGACATGTCCACAACGCACCCAGCAAAGGCGCACTGTGAGTGGGCAAGAAAAGTTGGGAAAGTGGGCAAAAGTCCCGAATTTGGTCCAAAATCACACCCAGGTTCGAGTCCCACAAGTCCCGCCGCGTTCCACCAGTGTGCCTGACATGTCCACAACGCACCCAGCAAAGGCGCACTGTGAGTGGGCAAGAAAAGTTGGGAAAGTGGGCAAAAGTCCCGAATTTGGTCCAAAATCACACCCAGGTTCGAGTCCCACAAGTCCCGCCGCGTTCCACCAGGGTTCCGGGGTGCCTACAATGTCCACAACGCACCCAGCAAAGGCGCACTGTGAGTGGGCAAGAAAAGTTGGGAAAGTGGGCAAAAGTCCCGAATTTGGTCCAAAATCACACCCAGGTTCGAGTCCCACAAGTCCCGCCGCGTTCCACCAGGGTTCCGGGGTGCCTACAATGTCCACAACTTACCCAGCAAAGGTGCACTGTGATTGGGAAGAAAAGTTGGGAAAGTGGGCAAAAGTCCCGAATTTGGTCCAAAATCACACCCAGGTTCGAGTCCCACAAGTCCCGCCGCGTTCCACCAGGGTTCCGGGGTGCCTACAATGTCCACAACGCACCCAGCAAAGGCGCACTGTGATTGGGAAGAAAAGTTGGGAAAGTGGGCAAAAGTCCCGAATTTGGTCCAAAATCACACCCAGGTTCGAGTCCCACAAGTCCCGCCGCGTTCCACCAGGGTTCCGGGGTGCCTACAATGTCCACAACTTACCCAGCAAAGGTGCACTGTGATTGGGAAGAAAAGTTGGGAAAGTGGGCAAAAGTCCCGCATTTGGTCCAAAATTATACCCAGGTTCGAGTCCCACAAGTCCCGCCGCGTTCCACCAGTGTCTCGGGGTGCCTACAATGTCCACAACGCACCCAGCAAAGGCGCACTGTGATTGGGAAGAAAAGTTGGGAAAGTGGGCAAAAGTCCCGAATTTGGTCCAAAATCACACCCAGGTTCGAGTCCCACAAGTCCCGCCGCGTTCCACCAGTGTCTCGGGGTGCCTACAATGTCCACAACGCACCCAGCAAAGGCGCACTGTGATTGGGAAGAAAAGTTGGGAAAGTGGGCAAAAGTCCCGAATTTGGTCCAAAATCACACCCAGGTTCGAGTCCCACAAGTCCCGCCGCGTTCCACCAGTGTCTCGGGGTGCCTACAATGTCCACAACGCACCCAGCAAAGGCGCACTGTGATTGGGAAGAAAAGTTGGGAAAGTGGGCAAAAGTCCCGAATTTGGTCCAAAATCACACCCAGGTTCGAGTCCCACAAGTCCCGCCGCGTTCCACCAGTGTTCCGGGGTGCCTGACATGTCCAAGACGCACCCAGCAAAGGCGCACTGTGATTGGGAAGAAAAGTTGGGAAAGTGGGCAAAAGTCCCGAATTTGGTCCAAAATCACACCCAGGTTCGAGTCCCACAAGTCCCGCCGCGTTCCACCGGTGTCCCGGGGGTGCCTGGCATGTCCACAACTTACCCAGCAAAGGCGCACTGTGATTGGGAAGAAAAGTTGGGAAAGTGGGCAAAAGTCCCGAATTTGGTCCAAAATCACACCCAGGTTCGAGTCCCACAAGTCCCGCCGCGTTCCACCAGTGTCTCGGGGTGCCTACAATGTCCACGACGCACCCAGCAAAGGCGCACTGTGATTGGGAAGAAAAGTTGGGAAAGTGGGCAAAAGTCCCGAATTTGGTCCAAAATCACACCCAGGTTCGAGTCCCAAAAGTCCCGCCGCGTTCCACCAGTGTCTCGGGGTGCCTACAATGTCCACAACGCACCCAGCAAAGGCGCACTGTGATTGGGAAGAAAAGTTGGGAAAGTGGGCAAAAGTCCCGAATTTGGTCCAAAATCACACCCAGGTTCGAGTCCCACAAGTCCCGCCGCGTTCCACCAGTGTCTCGGGGTGCCTACAATGTCCACAAGGCACCCAGCAAAGGCGCACTGTGATTGGGAAGAAAAGTTGGGAAAGTGGGCAAAAGTCCCGAATTTGGTCCAAAATCACACCCAGGTTCGAGTCCCACAAGTCCCGCCGCGTTCCACCAGGGTTCCGGGGTGCCTACAATGTCCACGACGCACCCAGCAAAGGCGCACTGTGATTGGGAAGAAAAGTTGGGAAAGTGGGCAAAAGTCCCGAATTTGGTCCAAAATCACACCCAGGTTCGAGTCCCACAAGTCCCGCCGCGTTCCACCAGTGTCTCGGGGTGCCTACAATGTCCACAACGCACCCAGCAAAGGCGCACTGTGATTGGGAAGAAAAGTTGGGAAAGTGGGCAAAAGTCCCGAATTTGGTCCAAAATCACACCCAGGTTCGAGTCCCACAAGTCCCGCCGCGTTCCACCAGTGTCTCGGGGTGCCTACAATGTCCACAAGGCACCCAGCAAAGGCGCACTGTGATTGGGAAGAAAAGTTGGGAAAGTGGGCAAAAGTCCCGAATTTGGTCCAAAATCACACCCAGGTTCGAGTCCCACAAGTCCCGCCGCGTTCCACCAGTGTTCCGGGGTGCCTGACATGTCCAAGACGCACCCAGCAAAGGCGCACTGTGATTGGGAAGAAAAGTTGGGAAAGTGGGCAAAAGTCCCGAATTTGGTCCAAAATCACACCCAGGTTCGAGTCCCACAAGTCCCGCCGCGTTCCACCAGTGTCTCGGGGTGCCTACAATGTCCACAACGCACCCAGCAAAGGCGCACTGTGATTGGGAAGAAAAGTTGGGAAAGTGGGCAAAAGTCCCGAATTTGGTCCAAAATCACACCCAGGTTCGAGTCCCACAAGTCCCGCCGCGTTCCACCAGGGTTCCGGGGTGCCTACAATGTCCACAACTCACCCAGCAAAGGCGCACTGTGATTGGGCAGAAAAGTTGGGAAAGTGGGCAAAAGTCCCGAATTTGGTCCAAAATCACACCCAGGTTCGAGTCCCACAAGTCCCGCCGCGTTCCACCAGGGTTCCGGGGTGCCTACAATGTCCACAACTCACCCAGCAAAGGCGCACTGTGATTGGGAAGAAAAGTTGGGAAAGTGGGCAAAAGTCCCGAATTTGGTCCATAATTATACCCAGGTTCGAGTCCCACAAGTCCCGCCGCATTCCACCAGTGTTCCGGGGTGCCTGACATGTCCACGACGCACCCAGCAAAGGCGCACTGTGATTGGGAAGAAAAGTTGGGAAAGTGGGCAAAAGTCCCGAATTTGGTCCAAAATCACACCCAGGTTCGAGTCCCACAAGTCCCGCCGCGTTCCACCAGGGTTCCGGGGTGCCTACAATGTCCACGACGCACCCAGCAAAGGCGCACTGTGATTGGGAAGAAAAGTTGGGAAAGTGGGCAAAAGTCCCGAATTTGGTCCAAAATCACACCCAGGTTCGAGTCCCACAAGTCCCGCCGCGTTCCACCAGGGTTCCGGGGTGCCTACAATGTCCACGACGCACCCAGCAAAGGCGCACTGTGATTGGGAAGAAAAGTTGGGAAAGTGGGCAAAAGTCCCGAATTTGGTCCAAAATCACACCCAGGTTCGAGTCCCACAAGTCCCGCCGCGTTCCACCAGGGTTCCGGGGTGCCTACAATGTCCACGACGCACCCAGCAAAGGCGCACTGTGATTGGGAAGAAAAGTTGGGAAAGTGGGCAAAAGTCCCGAATTTGGTCCAAAATCACACCCAGGTTCGAGTCCCACAAGTCCCGCCGCGTTCCACCAGGGTTCCGGGGTGCCTACAATGTCCACGACGCACCCAGCAAAGGCGCACTGTGATTGGGAAGAAAAGTTGGGAAAGTGGGCAAAAGTCCCGAATTTGGTCCAAAATCACACCCAGGTTCGAGTCCCACAAGTCCCGCCGCGTTCCACCAGGGTTCCGGGGTGCCTACAATGTCCACGACGCACCCAGCAAAGGCGCACTGTGATTGGGAAGAAAAGTTGGGAAAGTGGGCAAAAGTCCCGAATTTGATCCAAAATTATGCCCGGGTTGGAGTACCACGAGTCCGGCCGCGTTCCACCGGTGTCCCGGGGGTGCCTGGCATGTCCACAACTTACCCAGCAAAGGCGCACTGTGATTGGGAAGAAAAGTTGGGAAAGTGGGCAAAAGTCCCGAATTTGATCCAAAATTATGCCCGGGTTGGAGTACCACGAGTCCGGCCGCGTTCCACCGGTGTCCCGGGGGTGCCTGCCATGTCCACAACTTACCCAGCAAAGGCGCACTGTGATTGGGAAGAAAAGTTGGGAAAGTGGGCAAAAGTCCCGAATTTGATCCAAAATTATGCCCGGGTTGGAGTACCACGAGTCCGGCCGCGTTCCACCGGTGTCCCGGGGGTGCCTGGCATGTCCACAACTTACCCAGCAAAGGCGCACTGTGATTGGGAAGAAAAGTTGGGAAAGTGGGCAAAAGTCCCGAATTTGATCCAAAATTATGCCCGGGTTGGAGTACCACGAGTCCGGCCGCGTTCCACCGGTGTCCCGGGGGTGCCTGGCATGTCCACAACTTACCCAGCAAAGGCGCACTGTGATTGGGAAGAAAAGTTGGGAAAGTGGGGAAAAAAAGGACCGGAAAATATCCAAAATTATGCCCGGGTTGGAGTACCACGAGTCCGGCCGCGTTCCACCGGTGTCCCGGGGGTGCCTGGCACGTCCACAACTTACCCAGCAAAGGCGCACTGTCAGTGGGGAAGACCAAACATGTCTCGGATTTTTTCCAAGTACCTTAACGAGAGAGGCTAAAAAGCACCTGTTTTTACCTTCTCTCGTTGTTGTACTTAGAAAAAAAACGAGAAAATAAAAAATCTGGGTTTTTTTCTAAGTACCTTAACGAGAGAGGCTAAAAAAAACCATTTTTTACCTTCTCTCGTTGTTGTACTTAGAAAAAAAACGAGAAAAAAAATTTTCCCCATTCATTTCAATGGGAGTTCATTTTTTTTTTGGGATTTTTTCTAAGTACCTTAACGAGAGAGGCTTAATTTTTCACCTACTTTTTACCTTCTCTCGATTTTTCGTTTTTTACCTGGTCGACCAAAACACCTCCATCTCGTTACTATGTGCACCATGTCTGACAGGCTGAAATCACAGGGAACGCGTCCGAGTCAAAGTGAGCTATTTTCGGACACAAATATGGTGTTTTTCCCCTCTATCCTCTGGTTCTTTTTTCAAACTGATCTTCCAGCATCTGAGCGACAGGGGCTCATGCAGACACCTGTGTCCGCCCGAGGGGCGCCTTCCCGGACACATATATGGTGCTTCCCCCCTCTTTACCCCGGTCCTTTTTCAAACTGATCTTCCAGCATCTGAGCGACAGGGGCTCATGCAGACACCTGTGTCCGCCCGAGGGGCGCCTTCCCGGACACATATATGGTGTTTTTCCCCTCTATCCTCTGGTCCTTTTTTCAAACTGATCTTCCAGCATCTGAGCGACAGGGGCTCATGCAGACACCTGTGTCCGCCCGAGGGGCGCCTTCCCGGACACATATATGGTGCTTTCCCCCTCTTTACCCCGGTCCTTTTTCAAACTGCTCTTCCAGCATCTGAGCGACAGGGGCTCATGCAGACACCTGTGTCCGCCTAAGGGGCGCCTTCTCGGACACATTTTCAACTTTTCCCGCATGAATGAAATCCTGGAACTGATTCCACCCAGGTACTTAGGGCTTCCAGGGCTTGAGCGACAGGGGCTCTGTCCGGAGCGTGTGTCCGCCTAGGGGGCGCTGTCCCGGACACATTTTCAACTTTTCCCGCATGGATGAAATCCTGGAACTGATTCCACCCAGGTACTTAGGGCTTCCAGGGCTTGAGCGACAGGGGCTCTGTCCGGAGCGTGTGTCCGCCTAGGGGGCGCTGTCTCGGACACATTTTCAACTTTTCCCGCATGGATGAAATCCTGGAACTGATTCCACCCAGGTACTTAGGGCTTCCAGGGCTTGAGCGACAGGGGCTCTGTCCGGAGCGTGTGTCCGCCTAGGGGGCGCTGTCTCGGACACATTTTCAACTTTTCCCGCATGGATGAAATCCTGGAACTGATTCCACCCAGGTACTTAGGGCTTCCAGGGCTTGAGCGACAGGGGCTCTGTCCGGAGCGTGTGTCCGCCTAGAGGGCGCTGTCTCGGACACATTTTCAACTTTTCCCGCATGAATGAAATCCTGGAACTGATTCCACCCAGGTACTTAGGGCTTCCAGGGCTTGAGCGACAGGGGCTCTGTCCGGAGCGTGTGTCCGCCTAGAGGGCGCTGTCTCGGACACATTTTCAACTTTTCCCGCATGAATGAAATCCTGGAACTGATTCCACCCAGGTACTTAGGGCTTCCAGGGCTTGAGCGACAGGGGCTCTGTCCGGAGCGTGTGTCCGCCTAGGGGGCGCTGTCTCGGACACATTTTCAACTTTTCCCGCATGGATGAAATCCTGGAACTGATTCCACCCAGGTACTTAGGACTTCCAGGGCTTGAGCGACAGGGGCTCTGTCCGGAGCGTGTGTCCGCCTAGGGGGCGCTGTCTCGGACACATTTTCAACTTTTCCCGCATGAATGAAATCCTGGAACTGATTCCACCCAGGTACTTGGCGCTTCCAGGGCTCGAGCGACAGGGGCTCGGTCCGGAGCGCGCGTCCGCCTAGGGGGCGCTGTCTCGGACACATTTTCAACTTTTCCCGTATGAATGAAATCCTGGACCTCCGTCCAGGTACTCGGGGCTTCCCAGGACTTGAGCGACAGGGGCTCGGACCTGGGAAAAGCCCCGGCCCACTTCCCCTTTCCCCTCTAACCCTCTGGTAAACACGACTTGCCACGGAGCGGCCCTCACCGGCCGGCGTCAGCCGGTTACCCAGGTGGGGGATTCCTCCGGCCCTGCAGGTCTGCCTCTATTGCCGCCCGGCAAGCCCGATTTGAAGCGAGATCGAGACGACCCGTCTGCCCTAGTTGTCCTACATCGGACCCGCTCCGGCTCGGCCCCAGCGTCCCTTCGCGCATATGCCATCCGGGCCCACGCCCCGGGTGGTGCCGGAGGGCCTGGGCAGCGACGGCTGCGGTGCTTCCGGAAACACCTTTTTCGAACCCTAGGCGGCGCCATGAGACACTGCGCGCAACCCATGCCACCCCTTCGTAGACCCGGCAGGACAGCGTGCCGAAAACCACTCTCAGCCGAGCATGATGTTGGCCCCGCGGGACTCCTCGGGCTGTGTGCGACGGCTCACGGCCCGTGCAAGCCGCTTGCGCGCTGACTGAAAGGCAAGTGTCACCGAACGTTCGGCTTGGCCGGTAGGCATCCCGGCCGGGAATCACAGAAGCCAGTAAACACGCTAGCGGGTCTACCTGGTTGATCCTGCCAGTAGCATATGCTTGTCTCAAAGATTAAGCCATGCAAGTGCAAGTGCAAACGAGTTTGACAGTGAAACTACGAATGGCTCATTAAATCAGTTATGGTTCCTTTGAACACTCCACCGTTACTTGGATAACTGTGGCAATTCTAGAGCTAATACATGCATACGAGCGCTGACCCTGGACGGGGATGCGCGCATTTATCAGAACGAAAACCCATACGGGATTCTAAGGATGGTGTTCGGGTGCCTGGACTGGTTCTAATGAGGTAGCTGAAGGGGGATCGGGCCCCTCAAAACAACAATATAAATGGCACCACACGGGGACCGGGCCCCTTAAGCTGTGGTAATCTGAGACCGGCAAGCTCTGGCCACTGGAGGCGTGGTAGTCTTGCCTTAATATTTATATGGACGCCATGAGAAGGTTCCTCATGTGCTGACATAATAATAACACGGACCAGAGCACCTTCGGGACAATACCCCTGTTACGAGCCCAGCGCGTGTGCGGGCGCGGCTGCCGGTGGACCTCGCGTCTCGGGCAGTCCGCGTTACGCGCGCGACGGGTGGCGGGCAGGGTGAGCCCCACCCCTTTGTGAGCGCACCCCGTGCGCAGCGACCCCTGTTACGAGCCCCCGGCCACGGGGGTGGCGGGCAGGTAAGCTGCGCTCGCGCGGCGACCCCTGTTACGAACCCCCGGCCACGGGGGTGGCGGGCAGGTAAGCTGCGGGCGCGCAGTGACCCCTGTTACGAGCCCCCGGCCACGGGGGTGGCGGGCAGGTAAGCTGCGCGTGCGGAGGGCGCGCGGAGTGACCCCTGTTACGAGCCCCCGGCCACGGGGGTGGCGGGCAGGTAAGCTCCGCATAATAATAACACGGACCAGAGCACCTTCGGGACAATACCCCTGTTACGAGCCCAGCGCGTGTGCGGGCGCGGCTGCCGGTGGACCTCGCGTCTCGGGCAGTCCGCGTTACGCGCGCGACGGGTGGCGGGCAGGGTGAGCCCCACCCCTTTGTGAGCGCACCCCGTGCGCAGCGACCCCTGTTACGAGCCCCCGGCCACGGGGGTGGCGGGCAGGTAAGCTGCGCTCGCGCGGCGACCCCTGTTACGAACCCCCGGCCACGGGGGTGGCGGGCAGGTAAGCTGCGGGCGCGCAGTGACCCCTGTTACGAGCCCCCGGCCACGGGGGTGGCGGGCAGGTAAGCTGCGCGTGCGGAGGGCGCGCGGAGTGACCCCTGTTACGAGCCCCCGGCCACGGGGGTGGCGGGCAGGTAAGCTCCGCGCGCCGCGCGCCCACGATCGAACAAGTTGGGTCTGCCTCTAAGAGAAGGAAATCGGGGCCTTGAGGTGTGGGGCTGGCGGGCTTCTGCCCGTTCTCCGCCGCTCCCTTGGCATGGCATGGTAAGGACTGGATGGTGTTGGACACGTGTGCTACTGGGGAAACTGCCGCGGGCTATTCGCTCTCGTTATCCATACCCACTAGATCCATGGTTTAAGCGGTGCTTCATACTAGCGGTTTGGTCGGTCTACCGCCGTGACGCGCCCCCTTTCGGGGGGGTTTGCTGCACGTGTGAGGGGGGTGGCCGAGCCGCCGGTGTTGGGTGCATTACGCCGGCCATGAGGAAGGTGGTTGATGCAGGGGGGAATTGCCTGGGGGGTCAGAGAGAGACACACGGCCGGTGAACGTCCCCACCGGCGCCCGGGAAGGGATTGAGCAACCCGTTTCCCGGGGGTTTTCTCGTAAGTGCCTGAGGGCCGCCCGGAGGGGGGTGAAGCGTCTCGCGCGTGCGGGACGAGACCACACCTTCCGCGTGCCGGCCCTCTGCCGGCGTACCAGGCGGGCAGGAGGCCCGCCACGGGGAGAGACCATGGGGCTCAAGTTGTCGACCTCCACGCGGTGAGCCCTGGAAACTAGTGCAAACTAGGCCAACGACAACACCATGGAGCCGGGGGCCGCGGGGCCCCCGCTCGGGCTTTGGAAGTCAAGTCACCAAAACAAAAGGAGAAAAAAAAGCGTAAATTTGACTAAGTGTCTAGGAGCATGTCCCTTTAAGAAGGCCGACATGCTATGGTTCTCCACCTGGGTACAGAACGCCAAATTAGTCCCTCTCCTAGCTGGAAGTCCAAAAAAAAGGCGTGAATTTGACTAAGTGCCTAGGAGGATGTCCCTTTAAGAAGGCCGACGTCCCTTGGTTCTCCACCTGGGTACAGAACGCCAAATTAGTCCCTCTCCTAGCTGGAAGTCCAAAAAAAAAGGCGTGAATTTGACTAAGTGTCTAGGAGGATGTCCCTTTAAGAAGGCCGACGTCCCTTGGTTCTCCACCTGGGTACGGAACGCCAAATTAGTCCCTCTCCTAGCTGGAAGTAGTCAAAAAAAGGCGGAAATTTGACTAAGTGTCATTATTTTAGAGTACCAGGCCTCTATAGAAAAGTTTGGTTTTTTGTCTATGTGTCATCATTTTAGAGTACCAGGCCTCTATAGAAAAGTTTGGTTTTTTGTCTATGTGTCATCATTTTAGAGTACCAGGGCTCTATAGAAAAGTTTGGTAAATTTGACTAAGTGTCTAGGAGCATTTCCCTTTAAGAAGGCCGACGTGCTATGGTTCTCCACCTGGGTCTGGAACGCCAAATTAGTCCCTCTCCTAGCTGGAAGTCCAAAAAAAAAGGCGTGAATTTGACTAAGTGTCTAGGAGGATGTCCCCTTAAGAAGGCCGACGTGCCTTGGTTCTCTACCTGGGTACGGAACACCAAATTAGTCCCTCTCCTAGCTGGAAGTCCAAAAAAAAGGCGTGAATTTGACTAAGTGTCTAGGAGCATTTCCCTTTAAGAAGGCCGACGTGCTATGGTTCTCCACCTGGGTACGGAACGCCAAATTAGTCCCTCTCCTAGCTGGAAGTCCAAAAAAAAGGCGTGAATTTGACTAAGTGTCTAGGAGCATTTCCCTTTAAGAAGGCCGACGTGCTATGGTTCTCCACCTGGGTACGGAACGCCAAATTAGTCCCTCTCCTAGCTGGAAGTCCAAAAAAAAGGCGTGAATTTGACTAAGTGCCTAGGAGGATGTCCCTTTAAGAAGGCCGACGTGCTATGGTTCTCCACCCGGGTCCGGAACTCAAAATGAGTCCCTCTCCTAGTTGGAAGTCATCAAAAAAAGGCGGAAATTTGACTAAGTGTCATTATTTTAGAGTACCAGGCCTCTATAGAAAAGTTTGGTTTTTTGTCTATGTGTCATCATTTTAGAGTACCAGGGCTCTATAGAAAAGTTTGGTAAATTTGACTAAGTGTCTAGGAGCATTTCCCTTTAAGAAGGCCGACGTGCTATGGTTCTCCACCTGGGTCTGGAACGCCAAATTAGTCCCTCTCCTAGCTGGAAGTCCAAAAAAAAAGGCGTGAATTTGACTAAGTGTCTAGGAGGATGTCCCCTTAAGAAGGCCGACGTGCCTTGGTTCTCTACCTGGGTACGGAACACCAAATTAGTCCCTCTCCTAGCTGGAAGTCCAAAAAAAAGGCGTGAATTTGACTAAGTGTCTAGGAGCATTTCCCTTTAAGAAGGCCGACGTGCTATGGTTCTCCACCTGGGTACGGAACGCCAAATTAGTCCCTCTCCTCGCTGGAAGTCCAAAAAAAAGGCGGAAATTTGACTAAGTGCCTAGGAGGATGTCCCTTTAAGAAGGCCGACGTGCTATGGTTCTCCACCCGGGTCCGTAACTCAAAATTAGTCCCTCTCCTAGCTGGAAGTAGTCAAAAAAAGGCGGAAATTTGACTAAGTGTCATTATTTTAGAGTACCAGGCCTCTATAGAAAAGTTTGGTTTTTTGTCTATGTGTCATCATTTTAGAGTACCAGGCCTCTAGAGAAAAGTTTGGTTTTTTGTCTATGTGTCATCATTTTAGAGTACCAGGGCTCTATAGAAAAGTTTGGTAAATTTGACTAAGTGTCTAGGAGGATGTCCCTTTAAGAAGGCCGACCTGCTATGGTTCTCCACCTGGGTCTGGAACGCCAAATTAGTCCCTCTCCTAGCTGGAAGTCCAAAAAAAAAGGCGTGAATTTGACTAAGTGTCTAGGAGGATGTCCCCTTAAGAAGGCCGACGTGCCTTGGTTCTCTACCTGGGTACGGAACACCAAATTAGTCCCTCTCCTCGCTGGAAGTCCAAAAAAAAGGCGTAAGTTTGACTAAGTGCCTAGGAGGATGTCCCTTTAAGAAGGCTGACCTGCTATGGTTCTCCACCCGGGTACGGAAAGCAAAATTAGTCCCTCTCCTCGCTGGAAGTCCAAAAAAAAAGGTGTAAATTTGACTAAGTGCCTAGGAGGATGTCCCTTTAAGAAGGCCGACGTGCTATGGTCCTCCACCTGGGTCAGGAACGCAAAATTGTCCCTCTCCTCGCTGGAAGTCCAAAAAAAAGGCGTGAATTTGACTAAGTGTCTAGGAGCATTTCCCTTTAAGAAGGCCGACGTGCTATGGTTCTCCACCCGGGTACGGAAAGCAAAATTAGTCCCTCTCCTCGCTGGAAGTCCAAAAAAAAGGCGTAAATTTGACTAAGTGCCTAGGAGGATGTCCCTTTAAGAAGGCTGACCTGCTATGGTTCTCCACCCGGGTACGGAAAGCAAAATTAGTCCCTCTCCTCGCTGGAAGTCCAAAAAAAAGGCGTAAATTTGACTAAGTGCCTAGGAGGATGTCCCTTTAAGAAGGCTGACCTGCTATGGTTCTCCACCCGGGTACGGAAAGCAAAATTGGTCCCTCTCCTCGCTGGAAGTCCAAAAAAAAGGTGTAAATTTGACTAAGTGCCTAGGAGGATGTCCCTTTAAGAAGGCCGACGTGCTATGGTCCTCCACCTGGGTCAGGAACGCAAAATTGTCCCTCTCCTCGCTGGAAGTCCAAAAAAAAGGCGTGAATTTGACTAAGTGCCTAGGAGCATTTCCCTTAAAGAAGGCCGACGTGCTATGGTTCTCCACCTGGGTCTGGAACGCCAAATTAGTCCCTCTCCTCGCTGGAAGTCCAAAAAAAAGGCGGAAATTTGACTAAGTGCCTAGGAGGATGTCCCTTTAAGAAGGCTGACCTGCTATGGTTCTCCACCCGGGTACGGAAAGCAAAATTAGTCCCTCTCCTCGCTGGAAGTCCAAAAAAAAGGCGGAAATTTGACTAAGTGCCTAGGAGGATGTCCCTTTAAGAAGGCTGACCTGCTATGGTTCTCCACCCGGGTACGGAAAGCAAAATTAGTCCCTCTCCTCGCTGGAAGTCCAAAAAAAAGGTGTAAATTTGACTAAGTGTCTAGGAGCATTTCCCTTTAAGAAGGCCGACGTGCTATGGTTCTCCACCTGGGTCAGGAAAGCAAAATTGTCCCTCTCCTCGCTGGAAGTCCAAAAAAAAGGCGTGAATTTGACTAAGTGCCTAGGAGCATTTCCCTTAAAGAAGGCCGACGTGCTATGGTTCTCCACCTGGGTCTGGAACGCCAAATTAGTCCCTCTCCTCGCTGGAAGTCCAAAAAAAAGGCGGAAATTTGACTAAGTGCCTAGGAGGATGTCCCTTTAAGAAGGCTGACCTGCTATGGTTCTCCACCCGGGTACGGAAAGCAAAATTAGTCCCTCTCCTAGCTGGAAGTCCAAAAAAAAGGCGTGAATTTGACTAAGTGTCTAGGAGCATTTCCCTTTAAGAAGGCCGACGTGCTATGGTTCTCCACCTGGGTACGGAACGCCAAATTAGTCCCTCTCCTAGCTGGAAGTCCAAAAAAAAGGCGTGAATTTGACTAAGTGCCTAGGAGGATGTCCCTTTAAGAAGGCCGACGTGCTATGGTTCTCCACCCGGGTCCGGAACTCAAAATGAGTCCCTCTCCTAGTTGGAAGTCATCAA
The DNA here is from genome assembly GCF_033978685.3 of Nerophis lumbriciformis. NCBI lineage: Eukaryota > Metazoa > Chordata > Actinopteri > Syngnathiformes > Syngnathidae > Nerophis > Nerophis lumbriciformis. Next base: position 390,068 of record NW_027316584.1, on the reverse strand, counting down.
AAAAAGGCGGAAATTTGACTAAGTGTCATTATTTTAGAGTACCAGGCCTCTATAGAAAAGTTTGGTTTTTTGTCTATGTGTCATCATTTTAGAGTACCAGGGCTCTATAGAAAAGTTTGGTAAATTTGACTAAGTGTCTAGGAGCATTTCCCTTTAAGAAGGCCGACGTGCTATGGTTCTCCACCTGGGTCTGGAACGCCAAATTAGTCCCTCTCCTAGCTGGAAGTCCAAAAAAAAAGGCGTGAATTTGACTAAGTGTCTAGGAGGATGTCCCCTTAAGAAGGCCGACGTGCCTTGGTTCTCTACCTGGGTACGGAACACCAAATTAGTCCCTCTCCTAGCTGGAAGTCCAAAAAAAAGGCGTGAATTTGACTAAGTGTCTAGGAGCATTTCCCTTTAAGAAGGCCGACGTGCTATGGTTCTCCACCTGGGTACGGAACGCCAAATTAGTCCCTCTCCTCGCTGGAAGTCCAAAAAAAAGGCGGAAATTTGACTAAGTGCCTAGGAGGATGTCCCTTTAAGAAGGCCGACGTGCTATGGTTCTCCACCCGGGTCCGTAACTCAAAATTAGTCCCTCTCCTAGCTGGAAGTAGTCAAAAAAAGGCGGAAATTTGACTAAGTGTCATTATTTTAGAGTACCAGGCCTCTATAGAAAAGTTTGGTTTTTTGTCTATGTGTCATCATTTTAGAGTACCAGGCCTCTAGAGAAAAGTTTGGTTTTTTGTCTATGTGTCATCATTTTAGAGTACCAGGGCTCTATAGAAAAGTTTGGTAAATTTGACTAAGTGTCTAGGAGGATGTCCCTTTAAGAAGGCCGACCTGCTATGGTTCTCCACCTGGGTACGGAACGCCAAATTAGTCCCTCTCCTAGCTGGAAGTCCAAAAAAAAGGCGTAAATTTGACTAAGTGCCTAGGAGGATGTCCCTTTAAGAAGGCTGACCTGCTATGGTTCTCCACCCGGGTACGGAAAGCAAAATTAGTCCCTCTCCTCGCTGGAAGTCCAAAAAAAAGGCGTAAGTTTGACTAAGTGCCTAGGAGGATGTCCCTTTAAGAAGGCTGACCTGCTATGGTTCTCCACCCGGGTACGGAAAGCAAAATTAGTCCCTCTCCTCGCTGGAAGTCCAAAAAAAAAGGTGTAAATTTGACTAAGTGCCTAGGAGGATGTCCCTTTAAGAAGGCCGACGTGCTATGGTCCTCCACCTGGGTCAGGAACGCAAAATTGTCCCTCTCCTCGCTGGAAGTCCAAAAAAAAGGCGTGAATTTGACTAAGTGTCTAGGAGCATTTCCCTTTAAGAAGGCCGACGTGCTATGGTTCTCCACCCGGGTACGGAAAGCAAAATTAGTCCCTCTCCTCGCTGGAAGTCCAAAAATAAGGCGTAAATTTGACTAAGTGCCTAGGAGGATGTCCCTTTAAGAAGGCTGACCTGCTATGGTTCTCCACCCGGGTACGGAAAGCAAAATTAGTCCCTCTCCTCGCTGGAAGTCCAAAAAAAAGGCGTAAATTTGACTAAGTGCCTAGGAGGATGTCCCTTTAAGAAGGCTGACCTGCTATGGTTCTCCACCCGGGTACGGAAAGCAAAATTGGTCCCTCTCCTCGCTGGAAGTCCAAAAAAAAGGTGTAAATTTGACTAAGTGCCTAGGAGGATGTCCCTTTAAGAAGGCCGACGTGCTATGGTCCTCCACCTGGGTCAGGAACGCAAAATTGTCCCTCTCCTCGCTGGAAGTCCAAAAAAAAGGCGTGAATTTGACTAAGTGCCTAGGAGCATTTCCCTTAAAGAAGGCCGACGTGCTATGGTTCTCCACCTGGGTCTGGAACGCCAAATTAGTCCCTCTCCTCGCTGGAAGTCCAAAAAAAAGGCGGAAATTTGACTAAGTGCCTAGGAGGATGTCCCTTTAAGAAGGCTGACCTGCTATGGTTCTCCACCCGGGTACGGAAAGCAAAATTAGTCCCTCTCCTCGCTGGAAGTCCAAAAAAAAGGCGGAAATTTGACTAAGTGCCTAGGAGGATGTCCCTTTAAGAAGGCTGACCTGCTATGGTTCTCCACCCGGGTACGGAAAGCAAAATTAGTCCCTCTCCTCGCTGGAAGTCCAAAAAAAAGGTGTAAATTTGACTAAGTGTCTAGGAGCATTTCCCTTTAAGAAGGCCGACGTGCTATGGTTCTCCACCTGGGTCAGGAAAGCAAAATTGTCCCTCTCCTCGCTGGAAGTCCAAAAAAAAGGCGTGAATTTGACTAAGTGCCTAGGAGCATTTCCCTTAAAGAAGGCCGACGTGCTATGGTTCTCCACCTGGGTCTGGAACGCCAAATTAGTCCCTCTCCTCGCTGGAAGTCCAAAAAAAAGGCGGAAATTTGACTAAGTGCCTAGGAGGATGTCCCTTTAAGAAGGCTGACCTGCTATGGTTCTCCACCCGGGTACGGAAAGCAAAATTAGTCCCTCTCCTCGCTGGAAGTCCAAAAAAAAGGCGTAAATTTGACTAAGTGCCTAGGAGGATGTCCCTTTAAGAAGGCCGACGTGCTATGGTCCTCCACCTGGGTCAGGAACGCAAAATTGTCCCTCTCCTCGCTGGAAGTCCAAAAAAAAGGCGGAAATTTGACTAAGTGCCATCATTTTAGAGTACCAGGACTATAGCTGGGGAATTGGAGCCCTCTGGTGGACACTCGCTGCAAATGCACCCTGAATTAAACACATTATTTCCAGTTCTTTTGGTGTTCCCGGGGAATGAGAGGCCTTTTGTGGGCCAGAAAGAGTGGGGGACCCTTGGAGCCCCTATTTTCAGACAGTTTGGCTTATTTCGGTGACGCCGGGGCGTCCATCAGGTCTTCCCGGGGAATGAGAGGCCTTTTGTGGCCATATGTCAACAAAAGAGTGGGGAAATGGAGCCCTCCGGTGGACTCCCGCTGCAAATGCACCCCCCAAATTAAATACATTAATTCCAGGCCTTTTGGGGCCCTATATTCAGACGGTGTGTAGCCCTCCAGTGGACTCCCGCCTCCAATGCACCCCCCAAATTAAAGACATCACCCCCCAAATTAAAGGCATCATTTCCAGTTCTTTTGGGGCCCTATTTTCAGACAGTTTGGCGGATTTCCTTGACGCCGGGGAGTCCTACAGGTGTTCCCGGGGAATGAGAGGCCTTTTGTGGGCCAGAAAGAGTGGGGAACCCTTGGAGCCCCTATTTTCAGACAGTTTGGCTTATTTCGGTGACGCCGGGGCGTCCATCAGGTCTTCCCGGGGAATGTGAGGCCTTTCGTGGGCCATATTTTCAGACAGATTGGCCTGTTTCAGTGACGCCGAGGCGTCCATCAGGTCTTCCCGGGGAGTGTGAGGCCTTTTGGGGCCCTATTTTCAGACAGAAAAAAAAGAAAAGTAAGCCTTACACTACAAAGGACAGCGGGGAAACGCCCCCCCAGCAAAGTCACAGGGGAAGTGGGGTAGACAAGTGGAGAGTGTCTGGGGAAAAGTCCACAAAATGATCAAAAATCACACACAGGTACGAGTGCCACAAGTCCCGCCGCGTCCCACCCGAGTCCGAGGTGCCCCCCACATGCCCAAAACGCACCCAGCAAAGGCGCACTGTGAGTGGGGAAGAAAAGTTGGAAAAGTGGGCAAAAGTCCCGAATTTGATCCAAAATTATACCCAGGTTCGAGTCCCACAAGTCCCGCCGCGTTCCACCAGTGTTCCGGGGTGCCTACAATGTCCACAACTTACCCAGCAAAGGCGCACTGTGATTGGGAAGAAAAGTTGGGAAAGTGGGCAAAAGTCCCGAATTTGAGCCAAAATCACACCCAGGTTCGAGTCCCACAAGTCCCGCCGCGTTCCACCAGGGTTCCGGGGTGCCTGACATGTCCACGACGCACCCAGCAAAGGCGCACTGTGATTGGGAAGAAAAGTTGGGAAAGTGGGCAAAAGTCCCGAATTTGAGCCAAAATCACACCCAGGTTCGAGTCCCACAAGTCCCGCCGCGTTCCACCAGGGTTCCGGGGTGCCTGACATGTCCACGACGCACCCAGCAAAGGCGCACTGTGATTGGGAAGAAAAGTTGGAAAAGTGGGCAAAAGTCCGGAAAAATGACCAAAAACCACACCCAGGTTAGAGCCCCACACGTCCTGCAGTCGCACCCGAGTCCTGGGATGCCCAACATGTCCAAAAAAATCAAAAAAAGCCCAAAAAATCAAAAAAATCCCCGGGCCGTATCTTGGACGCCGGCGTACCGCGTTCGGCCCTCGTGCCGTAGTTTGGCGACCGATTGTAAAAATTTGCCGCGACCGGCTAGTTTTTTTCCTTGGAGTAAATAGAGAGTAGATCCAGCAGAAAATATGCACTATAAACAAAGAGAGGGAGTTTGGAGGGGGGCAAAAACGCCCTCTTGGAACTTTTGCAGCAGCACACATCAAACTAGCGGGGAGAAGGCATGCATAGCAAAAGTCCACGAAATGATCAAAAATCACACCCAGGTTCGAGTCCCACAAGTCCCGCCGCGTTCCACCAGTGTGCCTGACATGTCCACAACGCACCCAGCAAAGGCGCACTGTGAGTGGGCAAGAAAAGTTGGGAAAGTGGGCAAAAGTCCCGAATTTGGTCCAAAATCACACCCAGGTTCGAGTCCCACAAGTCCCGCCGCGTTCCACCAGTGTGCCTGACATGTCCACAACGCACCCAGCAAAGGCGCACTGTGAGTGGGCAAGAAAAGTTGGGAAAGTGGGCAAAAGTCCCGAATTTGGTCCAAAATCACACCCAGGTTCGAGTCCCACAAGTCCCGCCGCGTTCCACCAGGGTTCCGGGGTGCCTACAATGTCCACAACGCACCCAGCAAAGGCGCACTGTGAGTGGGCAAGAAAAGTTGGGAAAGTGGGCAAAAGTCCCGAATTTGGTCCAAAATCACACCCAGGTTCGAGTCCCACAAGTCCCGCCGCGTTCCACCAGGGTTCCGGGGTGCCTACAATGTCCACAACTTACCCAGCAAAGGTGCACTGTGATTGGGAAGAAAAGTTGGGAAAGTGGGCAAAAGTCCCGAATTTGGTCCAAAATCACACCCAGGTTCGAGTCCCACAAGTCCCGCCGCGTTCCACCAGGGTTCCGGGGTGCCTACAATGTCCACAACGCACCCAGCAAAGGCGCACTGTGATTGGGAAGAAAAGTTGGGAAAGTGGGCAAAAGTCCCGAATTTGGTCCAAAATCACACCCAGGTTCGAGTCCCACAAGTCCCGCCGCGTTCCACCAGGGTTCCGGGGTGCCTACAATGTCCACAACTTACCCAGCAAAGGTGCACTGTGATTGGGAAGAAAAGTTGGGAAAGTGGGCAAAAGTCCCGCATTTGGTCCAAAATTATACCCAGGTTCGAGTCCCACAAGTCCCGCCGCGTTCCACCAGTGTCTCGGGGTGCCTACAATGTCCACAACGCACCCAGCAAAGGCGCACTGTGATTGGGAAGAAAAGTTGGGAAAGTGGGCAAAAGTCCCGAATTTGGTCCAAAATCACACCCAGGTTCGAGTCCCACAAGTCCCGCCGCGTTCCACCAGTGTCTCGGGGTGCCTACAATGTCCACAACGCACCCAGCAAAGGCGCACTGTGATTGGGAAGAAAAGTTGGGAAAGTGGGCAAAAGTCCCGAATTTGGTCCAAAATCACACCCAGGTTCGAGTCCCACAAGTCCCGCCGCGTTCCACCAGTGTCTCGGGGTGCCTACAATGTCCACAACGCACCCAGCAAAGGCGCACTGTGATTGGGAAGAAAAGTTGGGAAAGTGGGCAAAAGTCCCGAATTTGGTCCAAAATCACACCCAGGTTCGAGTCCCACAAGTCCCGCCGCGTTCCACCAGTGTTCCGGGGTGCCTGACATGTCCAAGACGCACCCAGCAAAGGCGCACTGTGATTGGGAAGAAAAGTTGGGAAAGTGGGCAAAAGTCCCGAATTTGGTCCAAAATCACACCCAGGTTCGAGTCCCACAAGTCCCGCCGCGTTCCACCGGTGTCCCGGGGGTGCCTGGCATGTCCACAACTTACCCAGCAAAGGCGCACTGTGATTGGGAAGAAAAGTTGGGAAAGTGGGCAAAAGTCCCGAATTTGGTCCAAAATCACACCCAGGTTCGAGTCCCACAAGTCCCGCCGCGTTCCACCAGTGTCTCGGGGTGCCTACAATGTCCACGACGCACCCAGCAAAGGCGCACTGTGATTGGGAAGAAAAGTTGGGAAAGTGGGCAAAAGTCCCGAATTTGGTCCAAAATCACACCCAGGTTCGAGTCCCAAAAGTCCCGCCGCGTTCCACCAGTGTCTCGGGGTGCCTACAATGTCCACAACGCACCCAGCAAAGGCGCACTGTGATTGGGAAGAAAAGTTGGGAAAGTGGGCAAAAGTCCCGAATTTGGTCCAAAATCACACCCAGGTTCGAGTCCCACAAGTCCCGCCGCGTTCCACCAGTGTCTCGGGGTGCCTACAATGTCCACAAGGCACCCAGCAAAGGCGCACTGTGATTGGGAAGAAAAGTTGGGAAAGTGGGCAAAAGTCCCGAATTTGGTCCAAAATCACACCCAGGTTCGAGTCCCACAAGTCCCGCCGCGTTCCACCAGGGTTCCGGGGTGCCTACAATGTCCACGACGCACCCAGCAAAGGCGCACTGTGATTGGGAAGAAAAGTTGGGAAAGTGGGCAAAAGTCCCGAATTTGGTCCAAAATCACACCCAGGTTCGAGTCCCACAAGTCCCGCCGCGTTCCACCAGTGTCTCGGGGTGCCTACAATGTCCACAACGCACCCAGCAAAGGCGCACTGTGATTGGGAAGAAAAGTTGGGAAAGTGGGCAAAAGTCCCGAATTTGGTCCAAAATCACACCCAGGTTCGAGTCCCACAAGTCCCGCCGCGTTCCACCAGTGTCTCGGGGTGCCTACAATGTCCACAACGCACCCAGCAAAGGCGCACTGTGATTGGGAAGAAAAGTTGGGAAAGTGGGCAAAAGTCCCGAATTTGGTCCAAAATCACACCCAGGTTCGAGTCCCACAAGTCCCGCCGCGTTCCACCAGTGTTCCGGGGTGCCTGACATGTCCAAGACGCACCCAGCAAAGGCGCACTGTGATTGGGAAGAAAAGTTGGGAAAGTGGGCAAAAGTCCCGAATTTGGTCCAAAATCACACCCAGGTTCGAGTCCCACAAGTCCCGCCGCGTTCCACCGGTGTCCCGGGGGTGCCTGGCATGTCCACAACTTACCCAGCAAAGGCGCACTGTGATTGGGAAGAAAAGTTGGGAAAGTGGGCAAAAGTCCCGAATTTGGTCCAAAATCACACCCAGGTTCGAGTCCCACAAGTCCCGCCGCGTTCCACCAGTGTCTCGGGGTGCCTACAATGTCCACGACGCACCCAGCAAAGGCGCACTGTGATTGGGAAGAAAAGTTGGGAAAGTGGGCAAAAGTCCCGAATTTGGTCCAAAATCACACCCAGGTTCGAGTCCCAAAAGTCCCGCCGCGTTCCACCAGTGTCTCGGGGTGCCTACAATGTCCACAACGCACCCAGCAAAGGCGCACTGTGATTGGGAAGAAAAGTTGGGAAAGTGGGCAAAAGTCCCGAATTTGGTCCAAAATCACACCCAGGTTCGAGTCCCACAAGTCCCGCCGCGTTCCACCAGTGTCTCGGGGTGCCTACAATGTCCACAACGCACCCAGCAAAGGCGCACTGTGATTGGGAAGAAAAGTTGGGAAAGTGGGCAAAAGTCCCGAATTTGGTCCAAAATCACACCCAGGTTCGAGTCCCACAAGTCCCGCCGCGTTCCACCAGTGTCTCGGGGTGCCTACAATGTCCACAAGGCACCCAGCAAAGGCGCACTGTGATTGGGAAGAAAAGTTGGGAAAGTGGGCAAAAGTCCCGAATTTGGTCCAAAATCACACCCAGGTTCGAGTCCCACAAGTCCCGCCGCGTTCCACCAGTGTTCCGGGGTGCCTGACATGTCCAAGACGCACCCAGCAAAGGCGCACTGTGATTGGGAAGAAAAGTTGGGAAAGTGGGCAAAAGTCCCGAATTTGGTCCAAAATCACACCCAGGTTCGAGTCCCACAAGTCCCGCCGCGTTCCACCAGTGTCTCGGGGTGCCTACAATGTCCACAACGCACCCAGCAAAGGCGCACTGTGATTGGGAAGAAAAGTTGGGAAAGTGGGCAAAAGTCCCGAATTTGGTCCAAAATCACACCCAGGTTCGAGTCCCACAAGTCCCGCCGCGTTCCACCAGGGTTCCGGGGTGCCTACAATGTCCACAACTCACCCAGCAAAGGCGCACTGTGATTGGGCAGAAAAGTTGGGAAAGTGGGCAAAAGTCCCGAATTTGGTCCAAAATCACACCCAGGTTCGAGTCCCACAAGTCCCGCCGCGTTCCACCAGGGTTCCGGGGTGCCTACAATGTCCACAACTCACCCAGCAAAGGCGCACTGTGATTGGGAAGAAAAGTTGGGAAAGTGGGCAAAAGTCCCGAATTTGGTCCATAATTATACCCAGGTTCGAGTCCCACAAGTCCCGCCGCATTCCACCAGTGTTCCGGGGTGCCTGACATGTCCACGACGCACCCAGCAAAGGCGCACTGTGATTGGGAAGAAAAGTTGGGAAAGTGGGCAAAAGTCCCGAATTTGGTCCAAAATCACACCCAGGTTCGAGTCCCACAAGTCCCGCCGCGTTCCACCAGGGTTCCGGGGTGCCTACAATGTCCACGACGCACCCAGCAAAGGCGCACTGTGATTGGGAAGAAAAGTTGGGAAAGTGGGCAAAAGTCCCGAATTTGGTCCAAAATCACACCCAGGTTCGAGTCCCACAAGTCCCGCCGCGTTCCACCAGGGTTCCGGGGTGCCTACAATGTCCACGACGCACCCAGCAAAGGCGCACTGTGATTGGGAAGAAAAGTTGGGAAAGTGGGCAAAAGTCCCGAATTTGGTCCAAAATCACACCCAGGTTCGAGTCCCACAAGTCCCGCCGCGTTCCACCAGGGTTCCGGGGTGCCTACAATGTCCACGACGCACCCAGCAAAGGCGCACTGTGATTGGGAAGAAAAGTTGGGAAAGTGGGCAAAAGTCCCGAATTTGGTCCAAAATCACACCCAGGTTCGAGTCCCACAAGTCCCGCCGCGTTCCACCAGGGTTCCGGGGTGCCTACAATGTCCACGACGCACCCAGCAAAGGCGCACTGTGATTGGGAAGAAAAGTTGGGAAAGTGGGCAAAAGTCCCGAATTTGGTCCAAAATCACACCCAGGTTCGAGTCCCACAAGTCCCGCCGCGTTCCACCAGGGTTCCGGGGTGCCTACAATGTCCACGACGCACCCAGCAAAGGCGCACTGTGATTGGGAAGAAAAGTTGGGAAAGTGGGCAAAAGTCCCGAATTTGATCCAAAATTATGCCCGGGTTGGAGTACCACGAGTCCGGCCGCGTTCCACCGGTGTCCCGGGGGTGCCTGGCATGTCCACAACTTACCCAGCAAAGGCGCACTGTGATTGGGAAGAAAAGTTGGGAAAGTGGGCAAAAGTCCCGAATTTGATCCAAAATTATGCCCGGGTTGGAGTACCACGAGTCCGGCCGCGTTCCACCGGTGTCCCGGGGGTGCCTGCCATGTCCACAACTTACCCAGCAAAGGCGCACTGTGATTGGGAAGAAAAGTTGGGAAAGTGGGCAAAAGTCCCGAATTTGATCCAAAATTATGCCCGGGTTGGAGTACCACGAGTCCGGCCGCGTTCCACCGGTGTCCCGGGGGTGCCTGGCATGTCCACAACTTACCCAGCAAAGGCGCACTGTGATTGGGAAGAAAAGTTGGGAAAGTGGGCAAAAGTCCCGAATTTGATCCAAAATTATGCCCGGGTTGGAGTACCACGAGTCCGGCCGCGTTCCACCGGTGTCCCGGGGGTGCCTGGCATGTCCACAACTTACCCAGCAAAGGCGCACTGTGATTGGGAAGAAAAGTTGGGAAAGTGGGGAAAAAAAGGACCGGAAAATATCCAAAATTATGCCCGGGTTGGAGTACCACGAGTCCGGCCGCGTTCCACCGGTGTCCCGGGGGTGCCTGGCACGTCCACAACTTACCCAGCAAAGGCGCACTGTCAGTGGGGAAGACCAAACATGTCTCGGATTTTTTCCAAGTACCTTAACGAGAGAGGCTAAAAAGCACCTGTTTTTACCTTCTCTCGTTGTTGTACTTAGAAAAAAAACGAGAAAATAAAAAATCTGGGTTTTTTTCTAAGTACCTTAACGAGAGAGGCTAAAAAAAACCATTTTTTACCTTCTCTCGTTGTTGTACTTAGAAAAAAAACGAGAAAAAAAATTTTCCCCATTCATTTCAATGGGAGTTCATTTTTTTTTTGGGATTTTTTCTAAGTACCTTAACGAGAGAGGCTTAATTTTTCACCTACTTTTTACCTTCTCTCGATTTTTCGTTTTTTACCTGGTCGACCAAAACACCTCCATCTCGTTACTATGTGCACCATGTCTGACAGGCTGAAATCACAGGGAACGCGTCCGAGTCAAAGTGAGCTATTTTCGGACACAAATATGGTGTTTTTCCCCTCTATCCTCTGGTTCTTTTTTCAAACTGATCTTCCAGCATCTGAGCGACAGGGGCTCATGCAGACACCTGTGTCCGCCCGAGGGGCGCCTTCCCGGACACATATATGGTGCTTCCCCCCTCTTTACCCCGGTCCTTTTTCAAACTGATCTTCCAGCATCTGAGCGACAGGGGCTCATGCAGACACCTGTGTCCGCCCGAGGGGCGCCTTCCCGGACACATATATGGTGTTTTTCCCCTCTATCCTCTGGTCCTTTTTTCAAACTGATCTTCCAGCATCTGAGCGACAGGGGCTCATGCAGACACCTGTGTCCGCCCGAGGGGCGCCTTCCCGGACACATATATGGTGCTTTCCCCCTCTTTACCCCGGTCCTTTTTCAAACTGCTCTTCCAGCATCTGAGCGACAGGGGCTCATGCAGACACCTGTGTCCGCCTAAGGGGCGCCTTCTCGGACACATTTTCAACTTTTCCCGCATGAATGAAATCCTGGAACTGATTCCACCCAGGTACTTAGGGCTTCCAGGGCTTGAGCGACAGGGGCTCTGTCCGGAGCGTGTGTCCGCCTAGGGGGCGCTGTCCCGGACACATTTTCAACTTTTCCCGCATGGATGAAATCCTGGAACTGATTCCACCCAGGTACTTAGGGCTTCCAGGGCTTGAGCGACAGGGGCTCTGTCCGGAGCGTGTGTCCGCCTAGGGGGCGCTGTCTCGGACACATTTTCAACTTTTCCCGCATGGATGAAATCCTGGAACTGATTCCACCCAGGTACTTAGGGCTTCCAGGGCTTGAGCGACAGGGGCTCTGTCCGGAGCGTGTGTCCGCCTAGGGGGCGCTGTCTCGGACACATTTTCAACTTTTCCCGCATGGATGAAATCCTGGAACTGATTCCACCCAGGTACTTAGGGCTTCCAGGGCTTGAGCGACAGGGGCTCTGTCCGGAGCGTGTGTCCGCCTAGAGGGCGCTGTCTCGGACACATTTTCAACTTTTCCCGCATGAATGAAATCCTGGAACTGATTCCACCCAGGTACTTAGGGCTTCCAGGGCTTGAGCGACAGGGGCTCTGTCCGGAGCGTGTGTCCGCCTAGAGGGCGCTGTCTCGGACACATTTTCAACTTTTCCCGCATGAATGAAATCCTGGAACTGATTCCACCCAGGTACTTAGGGCTTCCAGGGCTTGAGCGACAGGGGCTCTGTCCGGAGCGTGTGTCCGCCTAGGGGGCGCTGTCTCGGACACATTTTCAACTTTTCCCGCATGGATGAAATCCTGGAACTGATTCCACCCAGGTACTTAGGACTTCCAGGGCTTGAGCGACAGGGGCTCTGTCCGGAGCGTGTGTCCGCCTAGGGGGCGCTGTCTCGGACACATTTTCAACTTTTCCCGCATGAATGAAATCCTGGAACTGATTCCACCCAGGTACTTGGCGCTTCCAGGGCTCGAGCGACAGGGGCTCGGTCCGGAGCGCGCGTCCGCCTAGGGGGCGCTGTCTCGGACACATTTTCAACTTTTCCCGTATGAATGAAATCCTGGACCTCCGTCCAGGTACTCGGGGCTTCCCAGGACTTGAGCGACAGGGGCTCGGACCTGGGAAAAGCCCCGGCCCACTTCCCCTTTCCCCTCTAACCCTCTGGTAAACACGACTTGCCACGGAGCGGCCCTCACCGGCCGGCGTCAGCCGGTTACCCAGGTGGGGGATTCCTCCGGCCCTGCAGGTCTGCCTCTATTGCCGCCCGGCAAGCCCGATTTGAAGCGAGATCGAGACGACCCGTCTGCCCTAGTTGTCCTACATCGGACCCGCTCCGGCTCGGCCCCAGCGTCCCTTCGCGCATATGCCATCCGGGCCCACGCCCCGGGTGGTGCCGGAGGGCCTGGGCAGCGACGGCTGCGGTGCTTCCGGAAACACCTTTTTCGAACCCTAGGCGGCGCCATGAGACACTGCGCGCAACCCATGCCACCCCTTCGTAGACCCGGCAGGACAGCGTGCCGAAAACCACTCTCAGCCGAGCATGATGTTGGCCCCGCGGGACTCCTCGGGCTGTGTGCGACGGCTCACGGCCCGTGCAAGCCGCTTGCGCGCTGACTGAAAGGCAAGTGTCACCGAACGTTCGGCTTGGCCGGTAGGCATCCCGGCCGGGAATCACAGAAGCCAGTAAACACGCTAGCGGGTCTACCTGGTTGATCCTGCCAGTAGCATATGCTTGTCTCAAAGATTAAGCCATGCAAGTGCAAGTGCAAACGAGTTTGACAGTGAAACTACGAATGGCTCATTAAATCAGTTATGGTTCCTTTGAACACTCCACCGTTACTTGGATAACTGTGGCAATTCTAGAGCTAATACATGCATACGAGCGCTGACCCTGGACGGGGATGCGCGCATTTATCAGAACGAAAACCCATACGGGATTCTAAGGATGGTGTTCGGGTGCCTGGACTGGTTCTAATGAGGTAGCTGAAGGGGGATCGGGCCCCTCAAAACAACAATATAAATGGCACCACACGGGGACCGGGCCCCTTAAGCTGTGGTAATCTGAGACCGGCAAGCTCTGGCCACTGGAGGCGTGGTAGTCTTGCCTTAATATTTATATGGACGCCATGAGAAGGTTCCTCATGTGCTGACATAATAATAACACGGACCAGAGCACCTTCGGGACAATACCCCTGTTACGAGCCCAGCGCGTGTGCGGGCGCGGCTGCCGGTGGACCTCGCGTCTCGGGCAGTCCGCGTTACGCGCGCGACGGGTGGCGGGCAGGGTGAGCCCCACCCCTTTGTGAGCGCACCCCGTGCGCAGCGACCCCTGTTACGAGCCCCCGGCCACGGGGGTGGCGGGCAGGTAAGCTGCGCTCGCGCGGCGACCCCTGTTACGAACCCCCGGCCACGGGGGTGGCGGGCAGGTAAGCTGCGGGCGCGCAGTGACCCCTGTTACGAGCCCCCGGCCACGGGGGTGGCGGGCAGGTAAGCTGCGCGTGCGGAGGGCGCGCGGAGTGACCCCTGTTACGAGCCCCCGGCCACGGGGGTGGCGGGCAGGTAAGCTCCGCATAATAATAACACGGACCAGAGCACCTTCGGGACAATACCCCTGTTACGAGCCCAGCGCGTGTGCGGGCGCGGCTGCCGGTGGACCTCGCGTCTCGGGCAGTCCGCGTTACGCGCGCGACGGGTGGCGGGCAGGGTGAGCCCCACCCCTTTGTGAGCGCACCCCGTGCGCAGCGACCCCTGTTACGAGCCCCCGGCCACGGGGGTGGCGGGCAGGTAAGCTGCGCTCGCGCGGCGACCCCTGTTACGAACCCCCGGCCACGGGGGTGGCGGGCAGGTAAGCTGCGGGCGCGCAGTGACCCCTGTTACGAGCCCCCGGCCACGGGGGTGGCGGGCAGGTAAGCTGCGCGTGCGGAGGGCGCGCGGAGTGACCCCTGTTACGAGCCCCCGGCCACGGGGGTGGCGGGCAGGTAAGCTCCGCGCGCCGCGCGCCCACGATCGAACAAGTTGGGTCTGCCTCTAAGAGAAGGAAATCGGGGCCTTGAGGTGTGGGGCTGGCGGGCTTCTGCCCGTTCTCCGCCGCTCCCTTGGCATGGCATGGTAAGGACTGGATGGTGTTGGACACGTGTGCTACTGGGGAAACTGCCGCGGGCTATTCGCTCTCGTTATCCATACCCACTAGATCCATGGTTTAAGCGGTGCTTCATACTAGCGGTTTGGTCGGTCTACCGCCGTGACGCGCCCCCTTTCGGGGGGGTTTGCTGCACGTGTGAGGGGGGTGGCCGAGCCGCCGGTGTTGGGTGCATTACGCCGGCCATGAGGAAGGTGGTTGATGCAGGGGGGAATTGCCTGGGGGGTCAGAGAGAGACACACGGCCGGTGAACGTCCCCACCGGCGCCCGGGAAGGGATTGAGCAACCCGTTTCCCGGGGGTTTTCTCGTAAGTGCCTGAGGGCCGCCCGGAGGGGGGTGAAGCGTCTCGCGCGTGCGGGACGAGACCACACCTTCCGCGTGCCGGCCCTCTGCCGGCGTACCAGGCGGGCAGGAGGCCCGCCACGGGGAGAGACCATGGGGCTCAAGTTGTCGACCTCCACGCGGTGAGCCCTGGAAACTAGTGCAAACTAGGCCAACGACAACACCATGGAGCCGGGGGCCGCGGGGCCCCCGCTCGGGCTTTGGAAGTCAAGTCACCAAAACAAAAGGAGAAAAAAAAGCGTAAATTTGACTAAGTGTCTAGGAGCATGTCCCTTTAAGAAGGCCGACATGCTATGGTTCTCCACCTGGGTACAGAACGCCAAATTAGTCCCTCTCCTAGCTGGAAGTCCAAAAAAAAGGCGTGAATTTGACTAAGTGCCTAGGAGGATGTCCCTTTAAGAAGGCCGACGTCCCTTGGTTCTCCACCTGGGTACAGAACGCCAAATTAGTCCCTCTCCTAGCTGGAAGTCCAAAAAAAAAGGCGTGAATTTGACTAAGTGTCTAGGAGGATGTCCCTTTAAGAAGGCCGACGTCCCTTGGTTCTCCACCTGGGTACGGAACGCCAAATTAGTCCCTCTCCTAGCTGGAAGTAGTCAAAAAAAGGCGGAAATTTGACTAAGTGTCATTATTTTAGAGTACCAGGCCTCTATAGAAAAGTTTGGTTTTTTGTCTATGTGTCATCATTTTAGAGTACCAGGCCTCTATAGAAAAGTTTGGTTTTTTGTCTATGTGTCATCATTTTAGAGTACCAGGGCTCTATAGAAAAGTTTGGTAAATTTGACTAAGTGTCTAGGAGCATTTCCCTTTAAGAAGGCCGACGTGCTATGGTTCTCCACCTGGGTCTGGAACGCCAAATTAGTCCCTCTCCTAGCTGGAAGTCCAAAAAAAAAGGCGTGAATTTGACTAAGTGTCTAGGAGGATGTCCCCTTAAGAAGGCCGACGTGCCTTGGTTCTCTACCTGGGTACGGAACACCAAATTAGTCCCTCTCCTAGCTGGAAGTCCAAAAAAAAGGCGTGAATTTGACTAAGTGTCTAGGAGCATTTCCCTTTAAGAAGGCCGACGTGCTATGGTTCTCCACCTGGGTACGGAACGCCAAATTAGTCCCTCTCCTAGCTGGAAGTCCAAAAAAAAGGCGTGAATTTGACTAAGTGTCTAGGAGCATTTCCCTTTAAGAAGGCCGACGTGCTATGGTTCTCCACCTGGGTACGGAACGCCAAATTAGTCCCTCTCCTAGCTGGAAGTCCAAAAAAAAGGCGTGAATTTGACTAAGTGCCTAGGAGGATGTCCCTTTAAGAAGGCCGACGTGCTATGGTTCTCCACCCGGGTCCGGAACTCAAAATGAGTCCCTCTCCTAGTTGGAAGTCATCAAAAAAAGGCGGAAATTTGACTAAGTGTCTAGGAGCATTTCCCTTTAAGAAGGCCGACGTGCTATGGTTCTCCACCTGGGTACGGAACGCCAAATTAGTCCCTCTCCTCGCTGGAAGTCCAAAAAAAAGGCGGAAATTTGACTAAGTGCCTAGGAGGATGTCCCTTTAAGAAGGCCGACGTGCTATGGTTCTCCACCCGGGTCCGTAACTCAAAATTAGTCCCTCTCCTAGCTGGAAGTAGTCAAAAAAAGGCGGAAATTTGACTAAGTGTCATTATTTTAGAGTACCAGGCCTCTATAGAAAAGTTTGGTTTTTTGTCTATGTGTCATCATTTTAGAGTACCAGGCCTCTAGAGAAAAGTTTGGTTTTTTGTCTATGTGTCATCATTTTAGAGTACCAGGGCTCTATAGAAAAGTTTGGTAAATTTGACTAAGTGTCTAGGAGGATGTCCCTTTAAGAAGGCCGACCTGCTATGGTTCTCCACCTGGGTCTGGAACGCCAAATTAGTCCCTCTCCTAGCTGGAAGTCCAAAAAAAAAGGCGTGAATTTGACTAAGTGTCTAGGAGGATGTCCCCTTAAGAAGGCCGACGTGCCTTGGTTCTCTACCTGGGTACGGAACACCAAATTAGTCCCTCTCCTCGCTGGAAGTCCAAAAAAAAGGCGTAAGTTTGACTAAGTGCCTAGGAGGATGTCCCTTTAAGAAGGCTGACCTGCTATGGTTCTCCACCCGGGTACGGAAAGCAAAATTAGTCCCTCTCCTCGCTGGAAGTCCAAAAAAAAAGGTGTAAATTTGACTAAGTGCCTAGGAGGATGTCCCTTTAAGAAGGCCGACGTGCTATGGTCCTCCACCTGGGTCAGGAACGCAAAATTGTCCCTCTCCTCGCTGGAAGTCCAAAAAAAAGGCGTGAATTTGACTAAGTGTCTAGGAGCATTTCCCTTTAAGAAGGCCGACGTGCTATGGTTCTCCACCCGGGTACGGAAAGCAAAATTAGTCCCTCTCCTCGCTGGAAGTCCAAAAAAAAGGCGTAAATTTGACTAAGTGCCTAGGAGGATGTCCCTTTAAGAAGGCTGACCTGCTATGGTTCTCCACCCGGGTACGGAAAGCAAAATTAGTCCCTCTCCTCGCTGGAAGTCCAAAAAAAAGGCGTAAATTTGACTAAGTGCCTAGGAGGATGTCCCTTTAAGAAGGCTGACCTGCTATGGTTCTCCACCCGGGTACGGAAAGCAAAATTGGTCCCTCTCCTCGCTGGAAGTCCAAAAAAAAGGTGTAAATTTGACTAAGTGCCTAGGAGGATGTCCCTTTAAGAAGGCCGACGTGCTATGGTCCTCCACCTGGGTCAGGAACGCAAAATTGTCCCTCTCCTCGCTGGAAGTCCAAAAAAAAGGCGTGAATTTGACTAAGTGCCTAGGAGCATTTCCCTTAAAGAAGGCCGACGTGCTATGGTTCTCCACCTGGGTCTGGAACGCCAAATTAGTCCCTCTCCTCGCTGGAAGTCCAAAAAAAAGGCGGAAATTTGACTAAGTGCCTAGGAGGATGTCCCTTTAAGAAGGCTGACCTGCTATGGTTCTCCACCCGGGTACGGAAAGCAAAATTAGTCCCTCTCCTCGCTGGAAGTCCAAAAAAAAGGCGGAAATTTGACTAAGTGCCTAGGAGGATGTCCCTTTAAGAAGGCTGACCTGCTATGGTTCTCCACCCGGGTACGGAAAGCAAAATTAGTCCCTCTCCTCGCTGGAAGTCCAAAAAAAAGGTGTAAATTTGACTAAGTGTCTAGGAGCATTTCCCTTTAAGAAGGCCGACGTGCTATGGTTCTCCACCTGGGTCAGGAAAGCAAAATTGTCCCTCTCCTCGCTGGAAGTCCAAAAAAAAGGCGTGAATTTGACTAAGTGCCTAGGAGCATTTCCCTTAAAGAAGGCCGACGTGCTATGGTTCTCCACCTGGGTCTGGAACGCCAAATTAGTCCCTCTCCTCGCTGGAAGTCCAAAAAAAAGGCGGAAATTTGACTAAGTGCCTAGGAGGATGTCCCTTTAAGAAGGCTGACCTGCTATGGTTCTCCACCCGGGTACGGAAAGCAAAATTAGTCCCTCTCCTAGCTGGAAGTCCAAAAAAAAGGCGTGAATTTGACTAAGTGTCTAGGAGCATTTCCCTTTAAGAAGGCCGACGTGCTATGGTTCTCCACCTGGGTACGGAACGCCAAATTAGTCCCTCTCCTAGCTGGAAGTCCAAAAAAAAGGCGTGAATTTGACTAAGTGCCTAGGAGGATGTCCCTTTAAGAAGGCCGACGTGCTATGGTTCTCCACCCGGGTCCGGAACTCAAAATGAGTCCCTCTCCTAGTTGGAAGTCATCAAAAAAAGGCGGAAATTTGACTAAGTGTCATTATTTTAGAGTACCAGGCCTCTATAGAAAAGTTTGGTTTTTTGTCTATGTGTCATCATTTTAGAGTACCAGGGCTCTATAGAAAAGTTTGGTAAATTTGACTAAGTGTCTAGGAGCATTTCCCTTTAAGAAGGCCGACGTGCTATGGTTCTCCACCTGGGTCTGGAACGCCAAATTAGTCCCTCTCCTAGCTGGAAGTCCAAAAAAAAAGGCGTGAATTTGACTAAGTGTCTAGGAGGATGTCCCCTTAAGAAGGCCGACGTGCCTTGGTTCTCTACCTGGGTACGGAACACCAAATTAGTCCCTCTCCTAGCTGGAAGTCCAAAAAAAAGGCGTGAATTTGACTAAGTGTCTAGGAGCATTTCCCTTTAAGAAGGCCGACGTGCTATGGTTCTCCACCTGGGTACGGAACGCCAAATTAGTCCCTCTCCTCGCTGGAAGTCCAAAAAAAAGGCGGAAATTTGACTAAGTGCCTAGGAGGATGTCCCTTTAAGAAGGCCGACGTGCTATGGTTCTCCACCCGGGTCCGTAACTCAAAATTAGTCCCTCTCCTAGCTGGAAGTAGTCAAAAAAAGGCGGAAATTTGACTAAGTGTCATTATTTTAGAGTACCAGGCCTCTATAGAAAAGTTTGGTTTTTTGTCTATGTGTCATCATTTTAGAGTACCAGGCCTCTAGAGAAAAGTTTGGTTTTTTGTCTATGTGTCATCATTTTAGAGTACCAGGGCTCTATAGAAAAGTTTGGTAAATTTGACTAAGTGTCTAGGAGGATGTCCCTTTAAGAAGGCCGACCTGCTATGGTTCTCCACCTGGGTACGGAACGCCAAATTAGTCCCTCTCCTAGCTGGAAGTCCAAAAAAAAGGCGTAAATTTGACTAAGTGCCTAGGAGGATGTCCCTTTAAGAAGGCTGACCTGCTATGGTTCTCCACCCGGGTACGGAAAGCAAAATTAGTCCCTCTCCTCGCTGGAAGTCCAAAAAAAAGGCGTAAGTTTGACTAAGTGCCTAGGAGGATGTCCCTTTAAGAAGGCTGACCTGCTATGGTTCTCCACCCGGGTACGGAAAGCAAAATTAGTCCCTCTCCTCGCTGGAAGTCCAAAAAAAAAGGTGTAAATTTGACTAAGTGCCTAGGAGGATGTCCCTTTAAGAAGGCCGACGTGCTATGGTCCTCCACCTGGGTCAGGAACGCAAAATTGTCCCTCTCCTCGCTGGAAGTCCAAAAAAAAGGCGTGAATTTGACTAAGTGTCTAGGAGCATTTCCCTTTAAGAAGGCCGACGTGCTATGGTTCTCCACCCGGGTACGGAAAGCAAAATTAGTCCCTCTCCTCGCTGGAAGTCCAAAAATAAGGCGTAAATTTGACTAAGTGCCTAGGAGGATGTCCCTTTAAGAAGGCTGACCTGCTATGGTTCTCCACCCGGGTACGGAAAGCAAAATTAGTCCCTCTCCTCGCTGGAAGTCCAAAAAAAAGGCGTAAATTTGACTAAGTGCCTAGGAGGATGTCCCTTTAAGAAGGCTGACCTGCTATGGTTCTCCACCCGGGTACGGAAAGCAAAATTGGTCCCTCTCCTCGCTGGAAGTCCAAAAAAAAGGTGTAAATTTGACTAAGTGCCTAGGAGGATGTCCCTTTAAGAAGGCCGACGTGCTATGGTCCTCCACCTGGGTCAGGAACGCAAAATTGTCCCTCTCCTCGCTGGAAGTCCAAAAAAAAGGCGTGAATTTGACTAAGTGCCTAGGAGCATTTCCCTTAAAGAAGGCCGACGTGCTATGGTTCTCCACCTGGGTCTGGAACGCCAAATTAGTCCCTCTCCTCGCTGGAAGTCCAAAAAAAAGGCGGAAATTTGACTAAGTGCCTAGGAGGATGTCCCTTTAAGAAGGCTGACCTGCTATGGTTCTCCACCCGGGTACGGAAAGCAAAATTAGTCCCTCTCCTCGCTGGAAGTCCAAAAAAAAGGCGGAAATTTGACTAAGTGCCTAGGAGGATGTCCCTTTAAGAAGGCTGACCTGCTATGGTTCTCCACCCGGGTACGGAAAGCAAAATTAGTCCCTCTCCTCGCTGGAAGTCCAAAAAAAAGGTGTAAATTTGACTAAGTGTCTAGGAGCATTTCCCTTTAAGAAGGCCGACGTGCTATGGTTCTCCACCTGGGTCAGGAAAGCAAAATTGTCCCTCTCCTCGCTGGAAGTCCAAAAAAAAGGCGTGAATTTGACTAAGTGCCTAGGAGCATTTCCCTTAAAGAAGGCCGACGTGCTATGGTTCTCCACCTGGGTCTGGAACGCCAAATTAGTCCCTCTCCTCGCTGGAAGTCCAAAAAAAAGGCGGAAATTTGACTAAGTGCCTAGGAGGATGTCCCTTTAAGAAGGCTGACCTGCTATGGTTCTCCACCCGGGTACGGAAAGCAAAATTAGTCCCTCTCCTCGCTGGAAGTCCAAAAAAAAGGCGTAAATTTGACTAAGTGCCTAGGAGGATGTCCCTTTAAGAAGGCCGACGTGCTATGGTCCTCCACCTGGGTCAGGAACGCAAAATTGTCCCTCTCCTCGCTGGAAGTCCAAAAAAAAGGCGGAAATTTGACTAAGTGCCATCATTTTAGAGTACCAGGACTATAGCTGGGGAATTGGAGCCCTCTGGTGGACACTCGCTGCAAATGCACCCTGAATTAAACACATTATTTCCAGTTCTTTTGGTGTTCCCGGGGAATGAGAGGCCTTTTGTGGGCCAGAAAGAGTGGGGGACCCTTGGAGCCCCTATTTTCAGACAGTTTGGCTTATTTCGGTGACGCCGGGGCGTCCATCAGGTCTTCCCGGGGAATGAGAGGCCTTTTGTGGCCATATGTCAACAAAAGAGTGGGGAAATGGAGCCCTCCGGTGGACTCCCGCTGCAAATGCACCCCCCAAATTAAATACATTAATTCCAGGCCTTTTGGGGCCCTATATTCAGACGGTGTGTAGCCCTCCAGTGGACTCCCGCCTCCAATGCACCCCCCAAATTAAAGACATCACCCCCCAAATTAAAGGCATCATTTCCAGTTCTTTTGGGGCCCTATTTTCAGACAGTTTGGCGGATTTCCTTGACGCCGGGGAGTCCTACAGGTGTTCCCGGGGAATGAGAGGCCTTTTGTGGGCCAGAAAGAGTGGGGAACCCTTGGAGCCCCTATTTTCAGACAGTTTGGCTTATTTCGGTGACGCCGGGGCGTCCATCAGGTCTTCCCGGGGAATGTGAGGCCTTTCGTGGGCCATATTTTCAGACAGATTGGCCTGTTTCAGTGACGCCGAGGCGTCCATCAGGTCTTCCCGGGGAGTGTGAGGCCTTTTGGGGCCCTATTTTCAGACAGAAAAAAAAGAAAAGTAAGCCTTACACTACAAAGGACAGCGGGGAAACGCCCCCCCAGCAAAGTCACAGGGGAAGTGGGGTAGACAAGTGGAGAGTGTCTGGGGAAAAGTCCACAAAATGATCAAAAATCACACACAGGTACGAGTGCCACAAGTCCCGCCGCGTCCCACCCGAGTCCGAGGTGCCCCCCACATGCCCAAAACGCACCCAGCAAAGGCGCACTGTGAGTGGGGAAGAAAAGTTGGAAAAGTGGGCAAAAGTCCCGAATTTGATCCAAAATTATACCCAGGTTCGAGTCCCACAAGTCCCGCCGCGTTCCACCAGTGTTCCGGGGTGCCTACAATGTCCACAACTTACCCAGCAAAGGCGCACTGTGATTGGGAAGAAAAGTTGGGAAAGTGGGCAAAAGTCCCGAATTTGAGCCAAAATCACACCCAGGTTCGAGTCCCACAAGTCCCGCCGCGTTCCACCAGGGTTCCGGGGTGCCTGACATGTCCACGACGCACCCAGCAAAGGCGCACTGTGATTGGGAAGAAAAGTTGGGAAAGTGGGCAAAAGTCCCGAATTTGAGCCAAAATCACACCCAGGTTCGAGTCCCACAAGTCCCGCCGCGTTCCACCAGGGTTCCGGGGTGCCTGACATGTCCACGACGCACCCAGCAAAGGCGCACTGTGATTGGGAAGAAAAGTTGGAAAAGTGGGCAAAAGTCCGGAAAAATGACCAAAAACCACACCCAGGTTAGAGCCCCACACGTCCTGCAGTCGCACCCGAGTCCTGGGATGCCCAACATGTCCAAAAAAATCAAAAAAAGCCCAAAAAATCAAAAAAATCCCCGGGCCGTATCTTGGACGCCGGCGTACCGCGTTCGGCCCTCGTGCCGTAGTTTGGCGACCGATTGTAAAAATTTGCCGCGACCGGCTAGTTTTTTTCCTTGGAGTAAATAGAGAGTAGATCCAGCAGAAAATATGCACTATAAACAAAGAGAGGGAGTTTGGAGGGGGGCAAAAACGCCCTCTTGGAACTTTTGCAGCAGCACACATCAAACTAGCGGGGAGAAGGCATGCATAGCAAAAGTCCACGAAATGATCAAAAATCACACCCAGGTTCGAGTCCCACAAGTCCCGCCGCGTTCCACCAGTGTGCCTGACATGTCCACAACGCACCCAGCAAAGGCGCACTGTGAGTGGGCAAGAAAAGTTGGGAAAGTGGGCAAAAGTCCCGAATTTGGTCCAAAATCACACCCAGGTTCGAGTCCCACAAGTCCCGCCGCGTTCCACCAGTGTGCCTGACATGTCCACAACGCACCCAGCAAAGGCGCACTGTGAGTGGGCAAGAAAAGTTGGGAAAGTGGGCAAAAGTCCCGAATTTGGTCCAAAATCACACCCAGGTTCGAGTCCCACAAGTCCCGCCGCGTTCCACCAGGGTTCCGGGGTGCCTACAATGTCCACAACGCACCCAGCAAAGGCGCACTGTGAGTGGGCAAGAAAAGTTGGGAAAGTGGGCAAAAGTCCCGAATTTGGTCCAAAATCACACCCAGGTTCGAGTCCCACAAGTCCCGCCGCGTTCCACCAGGGTTCCGGGGTGCCTACAATGTCCACAACTTACCCAGCAAAGGTGCACTGTGATTGGGAAGAAAAGTTGGGAAAGTGGGCAAAAGTCCCGAATTTGGTCCAAAATCACACCCAGGTTCGAGTCCCACAAGTCCCGCCGCGTTCCACCAGGGTTCCGGGGTGCCTACAATGTCCACAACGCACCCAGCAAAGGCGCACTGTGATTGGGAAGAAAAGTTGGGAAAGTGGGCAAAAGTCCCGAATTTGGTCCAAAATCACACCCAGGTTCGAGTCCCACAAGTCCCGCCGCGTTCCACCAGGGTTCCGGGGTGCCTACAATGTCCACAACTTACCCAGCAAAGGTGCACTGTGATTGGGAAGAAAAGTTGGGAAAGTGGGCAAAAGTCCCGCATTTGGTCCAAAATTATACCCAGGTTCGAGTCCCACAAGTCCCGCCGCGTTCCACCAGTGTCTCGGGGTGCCTACAATGTCCACAACGCACCCAGCAAAGGCGCACTGTGATTGGGAAGAAAAGTTGGGAAAGTGGGCAAAAGTCCCGAATTTGGTCCAAAATCACACCCAGGTTCGAGTCCCACAAGTCCCGCCGCGTTCCACCAGTGTCTCGGGGTGCCTACAATGTCCACAACGCACCCAGCAAAGGCGCACTGTGATTGGGAAGAAAAGTTGGGAAAGTGGGCAAAAGTCCCGAATTTGGTCCAAAATCACACCCAGGTTCGAGTCCCACAAGTCCCGCCGCGTTCCACCAGTGTCTCGGGGTGCCTACAATGTCCACAACGCACCCAGCAAAGGCGCACTGTGATTGGGAAGAAAAGTTGGGAAAGTGGGCAAAAGTCCCGAATTTGGTCCAAAATCACACCCAGGTTCGAGTCCCACAAGTCCCGCCGCGTTCCACCAGTGTTCCGGGGTGCCTGACATGTCCAAGACGCACCCAGCAAAGGCGCACTGTGATTGGGAAGAAAAGTTGGGAAAGTGGGCAAAAGTCCCGAATTTGGTCCAAAATCACACCCAGGTTCGAGTCCCACAAGTCCCGCCGCGTTCCACCGGTGTCCCGGGGGTGCCTGGCATGTCCACAACTTACCCAGCAAAGGCGCACTGTGATTGGGAAGAAAAGTTGGGAAAGTGGGCAAAAGTCCCGAATTTGGTCCAAAATCACACCCAGGTTCGAGTCCCACAAGTCCCGCCGCGTTCCACCAGTGTCTCGGGGTGCCTACAATGTCCACGACGCACCCAGCAAAGGCGCACTGTGATTGGGAAGAAAAGTTGGGAAAGTGGGCAAAAGTCCCGAATTTGGTCCAAAATCACACCCAGGTTCGAGTCCCAAAAGTCCCGCCGCGTTCCACCAGTGTCTCGGGGTGCCTACAATGTCCACAACGCACCCAGCAAAGGCGCACTGTGATTGGGAAGAAAAGTTGGGAAAGTGGGCAAAAGTCCCGAATTTGGTCCAAAATCACACCCAGGTTCGAGTCCCACAAGTCCCGCCGCGTTCCACCAGTGTCTCGGGGTGCCTACAATGTCCACAAGGCACCCAGCAAAGGCGCACTGTGATTGGGAAGAAAAGTTGGGAAAGTGGGCAAAAGTCCCGAATTTGGTCCAAAATCACACCCAGGTTCGAGTCCCACAAGTCCCGCCGCGTTCCACCAGGGTTCCGGGGTGCCTACAATGTCCACGACGCACCCAGCAAAGGCGCACTGTGATTGGGAAGAAAAGTTGGGAAAGTGGGCAAAAGTCCCGAATTTGGTCCAAAATCACACCCAGGTTCGAGTCCCACAAGTCCCGCCGCGTTCCACCAGTGTCTCGGGGTGCCTACAATGTCCACAACGCACCCAGCAAAGGCGCACTGTGATTGGGAAGAAAAGTTGGGAAAGTGGGCAAAAGTCCCGAATTTGGTCCAAAATCACACCCAGGTTCGAGTCCCACAAGTCCCGCCGCGTTCCACCAGTGTCTCGGGGTGCCTACAATGTCCACAAGGCACCCAGCAAAGGCGCACTGTGATTGGGAAGAAAAGTTGGGAAAGTGGGCAAAAGTCCCGAATTTGGTCCAAAATCACACCCAGGTTCGAGTCCCACAAGTCCCGCCGCGTTCCACCAGTGTTCCGGGGTGCCTGACATGTCCAAGACGCACCCAGCAAAGGCGCACTGTGATTGGGAAGAAAAGTTGGGAAAGTGGGCAAAAGTCCCGAATTTGGTCCAAAATCACACCCAGGTTCGAGTCCCACAAGTCCCGCCGCGTTCCACCAGTGTCTCGGGGTGCCTACAATGTCCACAACGCACCCAGCAAAGGCGCACTGTGATTGGGAAGAAAAGTTGGGAAAGTGGGCAAAAGTCCCGAATTTGGTCCAAAATCACACCCAGGTTCGAGTCCCACAAGTCCCGCCGCGTTCCACCAGGGTTCCGGGGTGCCTACAATGTCCACAACTCACCCAGCAAAGGCGCACTGTGATTGGGCAGAAAAGTTGGGAAAGTGGGCAAAAGTCCCGAATTTGGTCCAAAATCACACCCAGGTTCGAGTCCCACAAGTCCCGCCGCGTTCCACCAGGGTTCCGGGGTGCCTACAATGTCCACAACTCACCCAGCAAAGGCGCACTGTGATTGGGAAGAAAAGTTGGGAAAGTGGGCAAAAGTCCCGAATTTGGTCCATAATTATACCCAGGTTCGAGTCCCACAAGTCCCGCCGCATTCCACCAGTGTTCCGGGGTGCCTGACATGTCCACGACGCACCCAGCAAAGGCGCACTGTGATTGGGAAGAAAAGTTGGGAAAGTGGGCAAAAGTCCCGAATTTGGTCCAAAATCACACCCAGGTTCGAGTCCCACAAGTCCCGCCGCGTTCCACCAGGGTTCCGGGGTGCCTACAATGTCCACGACGCACCCAGCAAAGGCGCACTGTGATTGGGAAGAAAAGTTGGGAAAGTGGGCAAAAGTCCCGAATTTGGTCCAAAATCACACCCAGGTTCGAGTCCCACAAGTCCCGCCGCGTTCCACCAGGGTTCCGGGGTGCCTACAATGTCCACGACGCACCCAGCAAAGGCGCACTGTGATTGGGAAGAAAAGTTGGGAAAGTGGGCAAAAGTCCCGAATTTGGTCCAAAATCACACCCAGGTTCGAGTCCCACAAGTCCCGCCGCGTTCCACCAGGGTTCCGGGGTGCCTACAATGTCCACGACGCACCCAGCAAAGGCGCACTGTGATTGGGAAGAAAAGTTGGGAAAGTGGGCAAAAGTCCCGAATTTGGTCCAAAATCACACCCAGGTTCGAGTCCCACAAGTCCCGCCGCGTTCCACCAGGGTTCCGGGGTGCCTACAATGTCCACGACGCACCCAGCAAAGGCGCACTGTGATTGGGAAGAAAAGTTGGGAAAGTGGGCAAAAGTCCCGAATTTGGTCCAAAATCACACCCAGGTTCGAGTCCCACAAGTCCCGCCGCGTTCCACCAGGGTTCCGGGGTGCCTACAATGTCCACGACGCACCCAGCAAAGGCGCACTGTGATTGGGAAGAAAAGTTGGGAAAGTGGGCAAAAGTCCCGAATTTGATCCAAAATTATGCCCGGGTTGGAGTACCACGAGTCCGGCCGCGTTCCACCGGTGTCCCGGGGGTGCCTGGCATGTCCACAACTTACCCAGCAAAGGCGCACTGTGATTGGGAAGAAAAGTTGGGAAAGTGGGCAAAAGTCCCGAATTTGATCCAAAATTATGCCCGGGTTGGAGTACCACGAGTCCGGCCGCGTTCCACCGGTGTCCCGGGGGTGCCTGGCATGTCCACAACTTACCCAGCAAAGGCGCACTGTGATTGGGAAGAAAAGTTGGGAAAGTGGGCAAAAGTCCCGAATTTGATCCAAAATTATGCCCGGGTTGGAGTACCACGAGTCCGGCCGCGTTCCACCGGTGTCCCGGGGGTGCCTGGCATGTCCACAACTTACCCAGCAAAGGCGCACTGTGATTGGGAAGAAAAGTTGGGAAAGTGGGCAAAAGTCCCGAATTTGATCCAAAATTATGCCCGGGTTGGAGTACCACGAGTCCGGCCGCGTTCCACCGGTGTCCCGGGGGTGCCTGGCATGTCCACAACTTACCCAGCAAAGGCGCACTGTGATTGGGAAGAAAAGTTGGGAAAGTGGGGAAAAAAAGGACCGGAAAATATCCAAAATTATGCCCGGGTTGGAGTACCACGAGTCCGGCCGCGTTCCACCGGTGTCCCGGGGGTGCCTGGCACGTCCACAACTTACCCAGCAAAGGCGCACTGTCAGTGGGGAAGACCAAACATGTCTCGGATTTTTTCCAAGTACCTTAACGAGAGAGGCTAAAAAGCACCTGTTTTTACCTTCTCTCGTTGTTGTACTTAGAAAAAAAACGAGAAAATAAAAAATCTGGGTTTTTTTCTAAGTACCTTAACGAGAGAGGCTAAAAAAAACCATTTTTTACCTTCTCTCGTTGTTGTACTTAGAAAAAAAACGAGAAAAAAAATTTTCCCCATTCATTTC
>NW_027316584.1:285000-350000 GCF_033978685.3 Nerophis lumbriciformis | reverse complement strand
AGCATTTCCCTTTAAGAAGGCCGACGTGCTATGGTTCTCCACCCGGGTACGGAAAGCAAAATTAGTCCCTCTCCTCGCTGGAAGTCCAAAAAAAAGGCGTAAATTTGACTAAGTGCCTAGGAGGATGTCCCTTTAAGAAGGCTGACCTGCTATGGTTCTCCACCCGGGTGCGGAAAGCAAAATTAGTCCCTCTCCTCGCTGGAAGTCCAAAAAAAAGGCGGAAATTTGACTAAGTGCCATCATTTTAGAGTACCAGGACTATAGTGGGGAATTGGAGCCCTCTGGTGGACACTCGCTGCAAATGCACCCTGAATTAAAGACATTATTTCCAGTTCTTTTGGGGCCCTATTTTCAGGCGTAAATTTGACTAAGTGTCTAGGGGCATGTCCCTTTAAGAAGGCCGACCTGCTATGGTTCTCCACCTGGGTCAGGAAAGCAAATTAGTCCCTCTCCTCGCTGGAAGTCCAAAAAAAAGGCGGAAATTTGACTAAGTGCCTAGGAGGATGTCCCTTTAAGAAGGCTGACCTGCTATGGTTCTCCACCCGGGTACGGAAAGCAAAATTAGTCCCTCTCCTCGCTGGAAGTCCAAAAAAAAGGCGTAAGTTTGACTAAGTGCCTAGGAGGATGTCCCTTTAAGAAGGCTGACCTGCTATGGTTCTCCACCCGGGTACGGAAAGCAAAATTAGTCCCTCTCCTCGCTGGAAGTCCAAAAAAAAAGGTGTAAATTTGACTAAGTGCCTAGGAGGATGTCCCTTTAAGAAGGCCGACGTGCTATGGTCCTCCACCTGGGTCAGGAACGCAAAATTGTCCCTCTCCTCGCTGGAAGTCCAAAAAAAAGGCGTGAATTTGACTAAGTGTCTAGGAGGATGTCCCCTTAAGAAGGCCGACGTGCCTTGGTTCTCTACCTGGGTACGGAACGCCAAATTAGTCCCTCTCCTAGCTGGAAGTAGTCAAAAAAAGGCGGAAATTTGACTAAGTGTCATTATTTTAGAGTACCAGGCCTCTATAGAAAAGTTTGGTTTTTTGTCTATGTGTCATCATTTTAGAGTACCAGGCCTCTATAGAAAAGTTTGGTAAATTTGACTAAGTGTCTAGGAGCATTTCCCTTTAAGAAGGCCGACCTGCTATGGTTCTCCACCTGGGTACGGAACGCCAAATTAGTCCCTCTCCTCGCTGGAAGTCCAAAAAAAAGGCGGAAATTTGACTAAGTGCCTAGGAGGATGTCCCCTTAAGAAGGCCGACGTCCCTTGGTTCTCCACCTGGGTACAGAACGCCAAATTAGTCCCTCTCCTAGCTGGAAGTCCAAAAAAAAAGGCGTGAATTTGACTAAGTGTCTAGGAGGATGTCCCCTTAAGAAGGCCGACGTGCCTTGGTTCTCTACCTGGGTACGGAACGCCAAATTAGTCCCTCTCCTCGCTGGAAGTCCAAAAAAAAGGCGTGAATTTGACTAAGTGTCTAGGAGCATTTCCCTTTAAGAAGGCCGACGTGCTATGGTTCTCCACCTGGGTACGGAACGCCAAATTAGTCCCTCTCCTAGCTGGAAGTCCAAAAAAAAGGCGTGAATTTGACTAAGTGTCTAGGAGCATTTCCCTTTAAGAAGGCCGACGTGCTATGGTTCTCCACCTGGGTACGGAACGCCAAATTAGTCCCTCTCCTAGCTGGAAGTAGTCAAAAAAAGGTGGAAATTTGACTAAGTGCCTAGGAGGATGTCCCTTTAAGAAGGCCGACGTGCTATGGTCCTCCACCTGGGTCAGGAACGCAAAATTGTCCCTCTCCTCGCTGGAAGTCCAAAAAAAAGGCGGAAATTTGACTAAGTGCCATCATTTTAGAGTACCAGGACTATAGTGGGGGAATTGGAGCCCTCTGGTGGACACTCGCTGCAAATGCACCCTGAATTAAAGACATTATTTCCAGTTCTTTTGGGGCCCTATTTTCAGGCGTAAATTTGACTAAGTGTCTAGGGGCATGTCCCTTTAAGAAGGCCGACCTGCTATGGTTCTCCACCTGGGTCTGGAACGCAAAATTAGTCCCTCTCCTAGCTGGAAGTCCAAAAAAAAAGGCGTGAATTTGACTAAGTGTCTAGGAGGATGTCCCCTTAAGAAGGCCGACGTGCCTTGGTTCTCTACCTGGGTACGGAACGCCAAATTAGTCCCTCTCCTCGCTGGAAGTCCAAAAAAAAAGGTGTAAATTTGACTAAGTGCCTAGGAGCATGTCCCTTTAAGAAGGCCGACCTGCTATGGTTCTCCACCTGGGTCAGGAACGCCAAATTGTCCCTCTCCTCGCTGGAAGTCCAAAAAAAAGGCGTGAATTTGACTAAGTGCCTAGGAGGATGTCCCTTTAAGAAGGCCGACGTGCTATGGTTCTCCACCTGGGTCAGGAAAGCAAAATTGTCCCTCTCCTCGCTGGAAGTCCAAAAAAAAGGGTGTAAATTTGACTAAGTGTCTAGGAGCATTTCCCTTTAAGAAGGCCGACCTGCTATGGTTCTCCACCTGGGTCAGGAACGCCAAATTGTCCCTCTCCTCGCTGGAAGTCCAAAAAAAAGGCGTGAATTTGACTAAGTGCCTAGGGGCATGTCCCTTTAAGAAGGCCGACCTGCTATGGTTCTCCACCTGGGTCTGGAACGCAAAATTAGTCCCTCTCCTAGCTGGAAGTCCAAAAAAAAAGGCGTGAATTTGACTAAGTGTCTAGGAGGATGTCCCCTTAAGAAGGCCGACGTGCCTTGGTTCTCTACCTGGGTACGGAACGCCAAATTAGTCCCTCTCCTCGCTGGAAGTCCAAAAAAAAGGCGGAAATTTGACTAAGTGCCTAGGAGGATGTCCCTTTAAGAAGGCCGACCTGCTATGGTTCTCCACCTGGGTCAGGAACGCCAAATTGTCCCTCTCCTCGCTGGAAGTCCAAAAAAAAGGCGTGAATTAGACTAAGTGCCTAGGAGCATTTCCCTTTAAGAAGGCCGACGTGCTATGGTTCTCCACCTGGGTCAGGAAAGCAAAATTGTCCCTCTCCTCGCTGGAAGTCCAAAAAAAAGGCGTGAATTTGACTAAGTGCCTAGGAGGATGTCCCTTTAAGAAGGCCGACGTGCTATGGTTCTCCACCTGGGTCAGGAAAGCAAAATTGTCCCTCTCCTCGCTGGAAGTCCAAAAAAAAGGCGTGAATTTGACTAAGTGCCTAGGAGCATTTCCCTTTAAGAAGGCCGACGTGCTATGGTTCTCCACCCGGGTACGGAAAGCAAAATTAGTCCCTCTCCTCGCTGGAAGTCCAAAAAAAAGGCGTAAATTTGACTAAGTGCCTAGGAGGATGTCCCTTTAAGAAGGCTGACCTGCTATGGTTCTCCACCCGGGTGCGGAAAGCAAAATTAGTCCCTCTCCTCGCTGGAAGTCCAAAAAAAAAGGCGTGAATTTGACTAAGTGTCTAGGAGGATGTCCCTTTAAGAAGGCCGACGTCCCTTGGTTCTCCACCTGGGTACGGAACGCCAAATTAGTCCCTCTCCTCGCTGGAAGTAGTCAAAAAAAGGCGGAAATTTGACTAAGTGCCATCATTTTAGAGTACCAGGACTATAGTGGGGGAATTGGAGCCCTCTGGTGGACACTCGCTGCAAATGCACCCTGAATTAAAGACATTATTTCCAGTTCTTTTGGGGCCCTATTTTCAGGCGTAAATTTGACTAAGTGTCTAGGGGCATGTCCCTTTAAGAAGGCCGACCTGCTATGGTTCTCCACCTGGGTCTGGAACGCCAAATTAGTCCCTCTCCTCGCTGGAAGTCCAAAAAAAAGGCGTGAATTTGACTAAGTGCCTAGGAGGATGTCCCTTTAAGAAGGCCGACGTGCTATGGTTCTCCACCTGGGTCAGGAAAGCAAAATTGTCCCTCTCCTCGCTGGAAGTCCAAAAAAAAGGCGTGAATTTGACTAAGTGCCTAGGAGCATTTCCCTTTAAGAAGGCCGACGTGCTATGGTTCTCCACCCGGGTACGGAAAGCAAAATTAGTCCCTCTCCTCGCTGGAGAAGTCCAAAAAAAAGGCGTGAATTTGACTAAGTGCCTAGGAGCATTTCCCTTAAAGAAGGCCGACGTGCTATGGTTCTCCACCTGGGTCTGGAACGCCAAATTAGTCCCTCTCCTCGCTGGAAGTCCAAAAAAAAGGCGGAAATTTGACTAAGTGCCTAGGAGGATGTCCCTTTAAGAAGGCTGACCTGCTATGGTTCTCCACCCGGGTACGGAAAGCAAAATTAGTCCCTCTCCTCGCTGGAAGTCCAAAAAAAAGGCGTAAATTTGACTAAGTGCCTAGGAGGATGTCCCTTTAAGAAGGCCGACGTGCTATGGTCCTCCACCTGGGTCAGGAACGCAAAATTGTCCCTCTCCTCGCTGGAAGTCCAAAAAAAAGGCGGAAATTTGACTAAGTGCCATCATTTTAGAGTACCAGGACTATAGCTGGGGAATTGGAGCCCTCTGGTGGACACTCGCTGCAAATGCACCCTGAATTAAACACATTATTTCCAGTTCTTTTGGTGTTCCCGGGGAATGAGAGGCCTTTTGTGGGCCAGAAAGAGTGGGGGACCCTTGGAGCCCCTATTTTCAGACAGTTTGGCTTATTTCGGTGACGCCGGGGCGTCCATCAGGTCTTCCCGGGGAATGAGAGGCCTTTTGTGGCCATATGTCAACAAAAGAGTGGGGAAATGGAGCCCTCCGGTGGACTCCCGCTGCAAATGCACCCCCCAAATTAAATACATTAATTCCAGGCCTTTTGGGGCCCTATATTCAGACGGTGTGTAGCCCTCCAGTGGACTCCCGCCTCCAATGCACCCCCCAAATTAAAGACATCACCCCCCAAATTAAAGGCATCATTTCCAGTTCTTTTGGGGCCCTATTTTCAGACAGTTTGGCGGATTTCCTTGACGCCGGGGAGTCCTACAGGTGTTCCCGGGGAATGAGAGGCCTTTTGTGGGCCAGAAAGAGTGGGGAACCCTTGGAGCCCCTATTTTCAGACAGTTTGGCTTATTTCGGTGACGCCGGGGCGTCCATCAGGTCTTCCCGGGGAATGTGAGGCCTTTCGTGGGCCATATTTTCAGACAGATTGGCCTGTTTCAGTGACGCCGAGGCGTCCATCAGGTCTTCCCGGGGAGTGTGAGGCCTTTTGGGGCCCTATTTTCAGACAGAAAAAAAAGAAAAGTAAGCCTTACACTACAAAGGACAGCGGGGAAACGCCCCCCCAGCAAAGTCACAGGGGAAGTGGGGTAGACAAGTGGAGAGTGTCTGGGGAAAAGTCCACAAAATGATCAAAAATCACACACAGGTACGAGTGCCACAAGTCCCGCCGCGTCCCACCCGAGTCCGAGGTGCCCCCCACATGCCCAAAACGCACCCAGCAAAGGCGCACTGTGAGTGGGGAAGAAAAGTTGGAAAAGTGGGCAAAAGTCCCGAATTTGATCCAAAATTATACCCAGGTTCGAGTCCCACAAGTCCCGCCGCGTTCCACCAGTGTTCCGGGGTGCCTACAATGTCCACAACTTACCCAGCAAAGGCGCACTGTGATTGGGAAGAAAAGTTGGGAAAGTGGGCAAAAGTCCCGAATTTGAGCCAAAATCACACCCAGGTTCGAGTCCCACAAGTCCCGCCGCGTTCCACCAGGGTTCCGGGGTGCCTGACATGTCCACGACGCACCCAGCAAAGGCGCACTGTGATTGGGAAGAAAAGTTGGGAAAGTGGGCAAAAGTCCCGAATTTGAGCCAAAATCACACCCAGGTTCGAGTCCCACAAGTCCCGCCGCGTTCCACCAGGGTTCCGGGGTGCCTGACATGTCCACGACGCACCCAGCAAAGGCGCACTGTGATTGGGAAGAAAAGTTGGAAAAGTGGGCAAAAGTCCGGAAAAATGACCAAAAACCACACCCAGGTTAGAGCCCCACACGTCCTGCAGTCGCACCCGAGTCCTGGGATGCCCAACATGTCCAAAAAAATCAAAAAAAGCCCAAAAAATCAAAAAAATCCCCGGGCCGTATCTTGGACGCCGGCGTACCGCGTTCGGCCCTCGTGCCGTAGTTTGGCGACCGATTGTAAAAATTTGCCGCGACCGGCTAGTTTTTTTCCTTGGAGTAAATAGAGAGTAGATCCAGCAGAAAATATGCACTATAAACAAAGAGAGGGAGTTTGGAGGGGGGCAAAAACGCCCTCTTGGAACTTTTGCAGCAGCACACATCAAACTAGCGGGGAGAAGGCATGCATAGCAAAAGTCCACGAAATGATCAAAAATCACACCCAGGTTCGAGTCCCACAAGTCCCGCCGCGTTCCACCAGTGTGCCTGACATGTCCACAACGCACCCAGCAAAGGCGCACTGTGAGTGGGCAAGAAAAGTTGGGAAAGTGGGCAAAAGTCCCGAATTTGGTCCAAAATCACACCCAGGTTCGAGTCCCACAAGTCCCGCCGCGTTCCACCAGTGTGCCTGACATGTCCACAACGCACCCAGCAAAGGCGCACTGTGAGTGGGCAAGAAAAGTTGGGAAAGTGGGCAAAAGTCCCGAATTTGGTCCAAAATCACACCCAGGTTCGAGTCCCACAAGTCCCGCCGCGTTCCACCAGGGTTCCGGGGTGCCTACAATGTCCACAACGCACCCAGCAAAGGCGCACTGTGAGTGGGCAAGAAAAGTTGGGAAAGTGGGCAAAAGTCCCGAATTTGGTCCAAAATCACACCCAGGTTCGAGTCCCACAAGTCCCGCCGCGTTCCACCAGGGTTCCGGGGTGCCTACAATGTCCACAACTTACCCAGCAAAGGTGCACTGTGATTGGGAAGAAAAGTTGGGAAAGTGGGCAAAAGTCCCGAATTTGGTCCAAAATCACACCCAGGTTCGAGTCCCACAAGTCCCGCCGCGTTCCACCAGGGTTCCGGGGTGCCTACAATGTCCACAACGCACCCAGCAAAGGCGCACTGTGATTGGGAAGAAAAGTTGGGAAAGTGGGCAAAAGTCCCGAATTTGGTCCAAAATCACACCCAGGTTCGAGTCCCACAAGTCCCGCCGCGTTCCACCAGGGTTCCGGGGTGCCTACAATGTCCACAACTTACCCAGCAAAGGTGCACTGTGATTGGGAAGAAAAGTTGGGAAAGTGGGCAAAAGTCCCGCATTTGGTCCAAAATTATACCCAGGTTCGAGTCCCACAAGTCCCGCCGCGTTCCACCAGTGTCTCGGGGTGCCTACAATGTCCACAACGCACCCAGCAAAGGCGCACTGTGATTGGGAAGAAAAGTTGGGAAAGTGGGCAAAAGTCCCGAATTTGGTCCAAAATCACACCCAGGTTCGAGTCCCACAAGTCCCGCCGCGTTCCACCAGTGTCTCGGGGTGCCTACAATGTCCACAACGCACCCAGCAAAGGCGCACTGTGATTGGGAAGAAAAGTTGGGAAAGTGGGCAAAAGTCCCGAATTTGGTCCAAAATCACACCCAGGTTCGAGTCCCACAAGTCCCGCCGCGTTCCACCAGTGTCTCGGGGTGCCTACAATGTCCACAACGCACCCAGCAAAGGCGCACTGTGATTGGGAAGAAAAGTTGGGAAAGTGGGCAAAAGTCCCGAATTTGGTCCAAAATCACACCCAGGTTCGAGTCCCACAAGTCCCGCCGCGTTCCACCAGTGTTCCGGGGTGCCTGACATGTCCAAGACGCACCCAGCAAAGGCGCACTGTGATTGGGAAGAAAAGTTGGGAAAGTGGGCAAAAGTCCCGAATTTGGTCCAAAATCACACCCAGGTTCGAGTCCCACAAGTCCCGCCGCGTTCCACCGGTGTCCCGGGGGTGCCTGGCATGTCCACAACTTACCCAGCAAAGGCGCACTGTGATTGGGAAGAAAAGTTGGGAAAGTGGGCAAAAGTCCCGAATTTGGTCCAAAATCACACCCAGGTTCGAGTCCCACAAGTCCCGCCGCGTTCCACCAGTGTCTCGGGGTGCCTACAATGTCCACGACGCACCCAGCAAAGGCGCACTGTGATTGGGAAGAAAAGTTGGGAAAGTGGGCAAAAGTCCCGAATTTGGTCCAAAATCACACCCAGGTTCGAGTCCCAAAAGTCCCGCCGCGTTCCACCAGTGTCTCGGGGTGCCTACAATGTCCACAACGCACCCAGCAAAGGCGCACTGTGATTGGGAAGAAAAGTTGGGAAAGTGGGCAAAAGTCCCGAATTTGGTCCAAAATCACACCCAGGTTCGAGTCCCACAAGTCCCGCCGCGTTCCACCAGTGTCTCGGGGTGCCTACAATGTCCACAAGGCACCCAGCAAAGGCGCACTGTGATTGGGAAGAAAAGTTGGGAAAGTGGGCAAAAGTCCCGAATTTGGTCCAAAATCACACCCAGGTTCGAGTCCCACAAGTCCCGCCGCGTTCCACCAGGGTTCCGGGGTGCCTACAATGTCCACGACGCACCCAGCAAAGGCGCACTGTGATTGGGAAGAAAAGTTGGGAAAGTGGGCAAAAGTCCCGAATTTGGTCCAAAATCACACCCAGGTTCGAGTCCCACAAGTCCCGCCGCGTTCCACCAGTGTCTCGGGGTGCCTACAATGTCCACAACGCACCCAGCAAAGGCGCACTGTGATTGGGAAGAAAAGTTGGGAAAGTGGGCAAAAGTCCCGAATTTGGTCCAAAATCACACCCAGGTTCGAGTCCCACAAGTCCCGCCGCGTTCCACCAGTGTCTCGGGGTGCCTACAATGTCCACAAGGCACCCAGCAAAGGCGCACTGTGATTGGGAAGAAAAGTTGGGAAAGTGGGCAAAAGTCCCGAATTTGGTCCAAAATCACACCCAGGTTCGAGTCCCACAAGTCCCGCCGCGTTCCACCAGTGTTCCGGGGTGCCTGACATGTCCAAGACGCACCCAGCAAAGGCGCACTGTGATTGGGAAGAAAAGTTGGGAAAGTGGGCAAAAGTCCCGAATTTGGTCCAAAATCACACCCAGGTTCGAGTCCCACAAGTCCCGCCGCGTTCCACCAGTGTCTCGGGGTGCCTACAATGTCCACAACGCACCCAGCAAAGGCGCACTGTGATTGGGAAGAAAAGTTGGGAAAGTGGGCAAAAGTCCCGAATTTGGTCCAAAATCACACCCAGGTTCGAGTCCCACAAGTCCCGCCGCGTTCCACCAGGGTTCCGGGGTGCCTACAATGTCCACAACTCACCCAGCAAAGGCGCACTGTGATTGGGCAGAAAAGTTGGGAAAGTGGGCAAAAGTCCCGAATTTGGTCCAAAATCACACCCAGGTTCGAGTCCCACAAGTCCCGCCGCGTTCCACCAGGGTTCCGGGGTGCCTACAATGTCCACAACTCACCCAGCAAAGGCGCACTGTGATTGGGAAGAAAAGTTGGGAAAGTGGGCAAAAGTCCCGAATTTGGTCCATAATTATACCCAGGTTCGAGTCCCACAAGTCCCGCCGCATTCCACCAGTGTTCCGGGGTGCCTGACATGTCCACGACGCACCCAGCAAAGGCGCACTGTGATTGGGAAGAAAAGTTGGGAAAGTGGGCAAAAGTCCCGAATTTGGTCCAAAATCACACCCAGGTTCGAGTCCCACAAGTCCCGCCGCGTTCCACCAGGGTTCCGGGGTGCCTACAATGTCCACGACGCACCCAGCAAAGGCGCACTGTGATTGGGAAGAAAAGTTGGGAAAGTGGGCAAAAGTCCCGAATTTGGTCCAAAATCACACCCAGGTTCGAGTCCCACAAGTCCCGCCGCGTTCCACCAGGGTTCCGGGGTGCCTACAATGTCCACGACGCACCCAGCAAAGGCGCACTGTGATTGGGAAGAAAAGTTGGGAAAGTGGGCAAAAGTCCCGAATTTGGTCCAAAATCACACCCAGGTTCGAGTCCCACAAGTCCCGCCGCGTTCCACCAGGGTTCCGGGGTGCCTACAATGTCCACGACGCACCCAGCAAAGGCGCAC
Organism: Nerophis lumbriciformis; assembly: GCF_033978685.3. NCBI lineage: Eukaryota > Metazoa > Chordata > Actinopteri > Syngnathiformes > Syngnathidae > Nerophis > Nerophis lumbriciformis. The sequence goes on along the minus strand of NW_027316584.1, from coordinate 340,104 downwards.
TGTGATTGGGAAGAAAAGTTGGGAAAGTGGGCAAAAGTCCCGAATTTGGTCCAAAATCACACCCAGGTTCGAGTCCCACAAGTCCCGCCGCGTTCCACCAGGGTTCCGGGGTGCCTACAATGTCCACGACGCACCCAGCAAAGGCGCACTGTGATTGGGAAGAAAAGTTGGGAAAGTGGGCAAAAGTCCCGAATTTGGTCCAAAATCACACCCAGGTTCGAGTCCCACAAGTCCCGCCGCGTTCCACCAGGGTTCCGGGGTGCCTACAATGTCCACGACGCACCCAGCAAAGGCGCACTGTGATTGGGAAGAAAAGTTGGGAAAGTGGGCAAAAGTCCCGAATTTGATCCAAAATTATGCCCGGGTTGGAGTACCACGAGTCCGGCCGCGTTCCACCGGTGTCCCGGGGGTGCCTGGCATGTCCACAACTTACCCAGCAAAGGCGCACTGTGATTGGGAAGAAAAGTTGGGAAAGTGGGCAAAAGTCCCGAATTTGATCCAAAATTATGCCCGGGTTGGAGTACCACGAGTCCGGCCGCGTTCCACCGGTGTCCCGGGGGTGCCTGCCATGTCCACAACTTACCCAGCAAAGGCGCACTGTGATTGGGAAGAAAAGTTGGGAAAGTGGGCAAAAGTCCCGAATTTGATCCAAAATTATGCCCGGGTTGGAGTACCACGAGTCCGGCCGCGTTCCACCGGTGTCCCGGGGGTGCCTGGCATGTCCACAACTTACCCAGCAAAGGCGCACTGTGATTGGGAAGAAAAGTTGGGAAAGTGGGCAAAAGTCCCGAATTTGATCCAAAATTATGCCCGGGTTGGAGTACCACGAGTCCGGCCGCGTTCCACCGGTGTCCCGGGGGTGCCTGGCATGTCCACAACTTACCCAGCAAAGGCGCACTGTGATTGGGAAGAAAAGTTGGGAAAGTGGGGAAAAAAAGGACCGGAAAATATCCAAAATTATGCCCGGGTTGGAGTACCACGAGTCCGGCCGCGTTCCACCGGTGTCCCGGGGGTGCCTGGCACGTCCACAACTTACCCAGCAAAGGCGCACTGTCAGTGGGGAAGACCAAACATGTCTCGGATTTTTTCCAAGTACCTTAACGAGAGAGGCTAAAAAGCACCTGTTTTTACCTTCTCTCGTTGTTGTACTTAGAAAAAAAACGAGAAAATAAAAAATCTGGGTTTTTTTCTAAGTACCTTAACGAGAGAGGCTAAAAAAAACCATTTTTTACCTTCTCTCGTTGTTGTACTTAGAAAAAAAACGAGAAAAAAAATTTTCCCCATTCATTTCAATGGGAGTTCATTTTTTTTTTGGGATTTTTTCTAAGTACCTTAACGAGAGAGGCTTAATTTTTCACCTACTTTTTACCTTCTCTCGATTTTTCGTTTTTTACCTGGTCGACCAAAACACCTCCATCTCGTTACTATGTGCACCATGTCTGACAGGCTGAAATCACAGGGAACGCGTCCGAGTCAAAGTGAGCTATTTTCGGACACAAATATGGTGTTTTTCCCCTCTATCCTCTGGTTCTTTTTTCAAACTGATCTTCCAGCATCTGAGCGACAGGGGCTCATGCAGACACCTGTGTCCGCCCGAGGGGCGCCTTCCCGGACACATATATGGTGCTTCCCCCCTCTTTACCCCGGTCCTTTTTCAAACTGATCTTCCAGCATCTGAGCGACAGGGGCTCATGCAGACACCTGTGTCCGCCCGAGGGGCGCCTTCCCGGACACATATATGGTGTTTTTCCCCTCTATCCTCTGGTCCTTTTTTCAAACTGATCTTCCAGCATCTGAGCGACAGGGGCTCATGCAGACACCTGTGTCCGCCCGAGGGGCGCCTTCCCGGACACATATATGGTGCTTTCCCCCTCTTTACCCCGGTCCTTTTTCAAACTGCTCTTCCAGCATCTGAGCGACAGGGGCTCATGCAGACACCTGTGTCCGCCTAAGGGGCGCCTTCTCGGACACATTTTCAACTTTTCCCGCATGAATGAAATCCTGGAACTGATTCCACCCAGGTACTTAGGGCTTCCAGGGCTTGAGCGACAGGGGCTCTGTCCGGAGCGTGTGTCCGCCTAGGGGGCGCTGTCCCGGACACATTTTCAACTTTTCCCGCATGGATGAAATCCTGGAACTGATTCCACCCAGGTACTTAGGGCTTCCAGGGCTTGAGCGACAGGGGCTCTGTCCGGAGCGTGTGTCCGCCTAGGGGGCGCTGTCTCGGACACATTTTCAACTTTTCCCGCATGGATGAAATCCTGGAACTGATTCCACCCAGGTACTTAGGGCTTCCAGGGCTTGAGCGACAGGGGCTCTGTCCGGAGCGTGTGTCCGCCTAGGGGGCGCTGTCTCGGACACATTTTCAACTTTTCCCGCATGGATGAAATCCTGGAACTGATTCCACCCAGGTACTTAGGGCTTCCAGGGCTTGAGCGACAGGGGCTCTGTCCGGAGCGTGTGTCCGCCTAGAGGGCGCTGTCTCGGACACATTTTCAACTTTTCCCGCATGAATGAAATCCTGGAACTGATTCCACCCAGGTACTTAGGGCTTCCAGGGCTTGAGCGACAGGGGCTCTGTCCGGAGCGTGTGTCCGCCTAGAGGGCGCTGTCTCGGACACATTTTCAACTTTTCCCGCATGAATGAAATCCTGGAACTGATTCCACCCAGGTACTTAGGGCTTCCAGGGCTTGAGCGACAGGGGCTCTGTCCGGAGCGTGTGTCCGCCTAGGGGGCGCTGTCTCGGACACATTTTCAACTTTTCCCGCATGGATGAAATCCTGGAACTGATTCCACCCAGGTACTTAGGACTTCCAGGGCTTGAGCGACAGGGGCTCTGTCCGGAGCGTGTGTCCGCCTAGGGGGCGCTGTCTCGGACACATTTTCAACTTTTCCCGCATGAATGAAATCCTGGAACTGATTCCACCCAGGTACTTGGCGCTTCCAGGGCTCGAGCGACAGGGGCTCGGTCCGGAGCGCGCGTCCGCCTAGGGGGCGCTGTCTCGGACACATTTTCAACTTTTCCCGTATGAATGAAATCCTGGACCTCCGTCCAGGTACTCGGGGCTTCCCAGGACTTGAGCGACAGGGGCTCGGACCTGGGAAAAGCCCCGGCCCACTTCCCCTTTCCCCTCTAACCCTCTGGTAAACACGACTTGCCACGGAGCGGCCCTCACCGGCCGGCGTCAGCCGGTTACCCAGGTGGGGGATTCCTCCGGCCCTGCAGGTCTGCCTCTATTGCCGCCCGGCAAGCCCGATTTGAAGCGAGATCGAGACGACCCGTCTGCCCTAGTTGTCCTACATCGGACCCGCTCCGGCTCGGCCCCAGCGTCCCTTCGCGCATATGCCATCCGGGCCCACGCCCCGGGTGGTGCCGGAGGGCCTGGGCAGCGACGGCTGCGGTGCTTCCGGAAACACCTTTTTCGAACCCTAGGCGGCGCCATGAGACACTGCGCGCAACCCATGCCACCCCTTCGTAGACCCGGCAGGACAGCGTGCCGAAAACCACTCTCAGCCGAGCATGATGTTGGCCCCGCGGGACTCCTCGGGCTGTGTGCGACGGCTCACGGCCCGTGCAAGCCGCTTGCGCGCTGACTGAAAGGCAAGTGTCACCGAACGTTCGGCTTGGCCGGTAGGCATCCCGGCCGGGAATCACAGAAGCCAGTAAACACGCTAGCGGGTCTACCTGGTTGATCCTGCCAGTAGCATATGCTTGTCTCAAAGATTAAGCCATGCAAGTGCAAGTGCAAACGAGTTTGACAGTGAAACTACGAATGGCTCATTAAATCAGTTATGGTTCCTTTGAACACTCCACCGTTACTTGGATAACTGTGGCAATTCTAGAGCTAATACATGCATACGAGCGCTGACCCTGGACGGGGATGCGCGCATTTATCAGAACGAAAACCCATACGGGATTCTAAGGATGGTGTTCGGGTGCCTGGACTGGTTCTAATGAGGTAGCTGAAGGGGGATCGGGCCCCTCAAAACAACAATATAAATGGCACCACACGGGGACCGGGCCCCTTAAGCTGTGGTAATCTGAGACCGGCAAGCTCTGGCCACTGGAGGCGTGGTAGTCTTGCCTTAATATTTATATGGACGCCATGAGAAGGTTCCTCATGTGCTGACATAATAATAACACGGACCAGAGCACCTTCGGGACAATACCCCTGTTACGAGCCCAGCGCGTGTGCGGGCGCGGCTGCCGGTGGACCTCGCGTCTCGGGCAGTCCGCGTTACGCGCGCGACGGGTGGCGGGCAGGGTGAGCCCCACCCCTTTGTGAGCGCACCCCGTGCGCAGCGACCCCTGTTACGAGCCCCCGGCCACGGGGGTGGCGGGCAGGTAAGCTGCGCTCGCGCGGCGACCCCTGTTACGAACCCCCGGCCACGGGGGTGGCGGGCAGGTAAGCTGCGGGCGCGCAGTGACCCCTGTTACGAGCCCCCGGCCACGGGGGTGGCGGGCAGGTAAGCTGCGCGTGCGGAGGGCGCGCGGAGTGACCCCTGTTACGAGCCCCCGGCCACGGGGGTGGCGGGCAGGTAAGCTCCGCATAATAATAACACGGACCAGAGCACCTTCGGGACAATACCCCTGTTACGAGCCCAGCGCGTGTGCGGGCGCGGCTGCCGGTGGACCTCGCGTCTCGGGCAGTCCGCGTTACGCGCGCGACGGGTGGCGGGCAGGGTGAGCCCCACCCCTTTGTGAGCGCACCCCGTGCGCAGCGACCCCTGTTACGAGCCCCCGGCCACGGGGGTGGCGGGCAGGTAAGCTGCGCTCGCGCGGCGACCCCTGTTACGAACCCCCGGCCACGGGGGTGGCGGGCAGGTAAGCTGCGGGCGCGCAGTGACCCCTGTTACGAGCCCCCGGCCACGGGGGTGGCGGGCAGGTAAGCTGCGCGTGCGGAGGGCGCGCGGAGTGACCCCTGTTACGAGCCCCCGGCCACGGGGGTGGCGGGCAGGTAAGCTCCGCGCGCCGCGCGCCCACGATCGAACAAGTTGGGTCTGCCTCTAAGAGAAGGAAATCGGGGCCTTGAGGTGTGGGGCTGGCGGGCTTCTGCCCGTTCTCCGCCGCTCCCTTGGCATGGCATGGTAAGGACTGGATGGTGTTGGACACGTGTGCTACTGGGGAAACTGCCGCGGGCTATTCGCTCTCGTTATCCATACCCACTAGATCCATGGTTTAAGCGGTGCTTCATACTAGCGGTTTGGTCGGTCTACCGCCGTGACGCGCCCCCTTTCGGGGGGGTTTGCTGCACGTGTGAGGGGGGTGGCCGAGCCGCCGGTGTTGGGTGCATTACGCCGGCCATGAGGAAGGTGGTTGATGCAGGGGGGAATTGCCTGGGGGGTCAGAGAGAGACACACGGCCGGTGAACGTCCCCACCGGCGCCCGGGAAGGGATTGAGCAACCCGTTTCCCGGGGGTTTTCTCGTAAGTGCCTGAGGGCCGCCCGGAGGGGGGTGAAGCGTCTCGCGCGTGCGGGACGAGACCACACCTTCCGCGTGCCGGCCCTCTGCCGGCGTACCAGGCGGGCAGGAGGCCCGCCACGGGGAGAGACCATGGGGCTCAAGTTGTCGACCTCCACGCGGTGAGCCCTGGAAACTAGTGCAAACTAGGCCAACGACAACACCATGGAGCCGGGGGCCGCGGGGCCCCCGCTCGGGCTTTGGAAGTCAAGTCACCAAAACAAAAGGAGAAAAAAAAGCGTAAATTTGACTAAGTGTCTAGGAGCATGTCCCTTTAAGAAGGCCGACATGCTATGGTTCTCCACCTGGGTACAGAACGCCAAATTAGTCCCTCTCCTAGCTGGAAGTCCAAAAAAAAGGCGTGAATTTGACTAAGTGCCTAGGAGGATGTCCCTTTAAGAAGGCCGACGTCCCTTGGTTCTCCACCTGGGTACAGAACGCCAAATTAGTCCCTCTCCTAGCTGGAAGTCCAAAAAAAAAGGCGTGAATTTGACTAAGTGTCTAGGAGGATGTCCCTTTAAGAAGGCCGACGTCCCTTGGTTCTCCACCTGGGTACGGAACGCCAAATTAGTCCCTCTCCTAGCTGGAAGTAGTCAAAAAAAGGCGGAAATTTGACTAAGTGTCATTATTTTAGAGTACCAGGCCTCTATAGAAAAGTTTGGTTTTTTGTCTATGTGTCATCATTTTAGAGTACCAGGCCTCTATAGAAAAGTTTGGTTTTTTGTCTATGTGTCATCATTTTAGAGTACCAGGGCTCTATAGAAAAGTTTGGTAAATTTGACTAAGTGTCTAGGAGCATTTCCCTTTAAGAAGGCCGACGTGCTATGGTTCTCCACCTGGGTCTGGAACGCCAAATTAGTCCCTCTCCTAGCTGGAAGTCCAAAAAAAAAGGCGTGAATTTGACTAAGTGTCTAGGAGGATGTCCCCTTAAGAAGGCCGACGTGCCTTGGTTCTCTACCTGGGTACGGAACACCAAATTAGTCCCTCTCCTAGCTGGAAGTCCAAAAAAAAGGCGTGAATTTGACTAAGTGTCTAGGAGCATTTCCCTTTAAGAAGGCCGACGTGCTATGGTTCTCCACCTGGGTACGGAACGCCAAATTAGTCCCTCTCCTAGCTGGAAGTCCAAAAAAAAGGCGTGAATTTGACTAAGTGTCTAGGAGCATTTCCCTTTAAGAAGGCCGACGTGCTATGGTTCTCCACCTGGGTACGGAACGCCAAATTAGTCCCTCTCCTAGCTGGAAGTCCAAAAAAAAGGCGTGAATTTGACTAAGTGCCTAGGAGGATGTCCCTTTAAGAAGGCCGACGTGCTATGGTTCTCCACCCGGGTCCGGAACTCAAAATGAGTCCCTCTCCTAGTTGGAAGTCATCAAAAAAAGGCGGAAATTTGACTAAGTGTCTAGGAGCATTTCCCTTTAAGAAGGCCGACGTGCTATGGTTCTCCACCTGGGTACGGAACGCCAAATTAGTCCCTCTCCTCGCTGGAAGTCCAAAAAAAAGGCGGAAATTTGACTAAGTGCCTAGGAGGATGTCCCTTTAAGAAGGCCGACGTGCTATGGTTCTCCACCCGGGTCCGTAACTCAAAATTAGTCCCTCTCCTAGCTGGAAGTAGTCAAAAAAAGGCGGAAATTTGACTAAGTGTCATTATTTTAGAGTACCAGGCCTCTATAGAAAAGTTTGGTTTTTTGTCTATGTGTCATCATTTTAGAGTACCAGGCCTCTAGAGAAAAGTTTGGTTTTTTGTCTATGTGTCATCATTTTAGAGTACCAGGGCTCTATAGAAAAGTTTGGTAAATTTGACTAAGTGTCTAGGAGGATGTCCCTTTAAGAAGGCCGACCTGCTATGGTTCTCCACCTGGGTCTGGAACGCCAAATTAGTCCCTCTCCTAGCTGGAAGTCCAAAAAAAAAGGCGTGAATTTGACTAAGTGTCTAGGAGGATGTCCCCTTAAGAAGGCCGACGTGCCTTGGTTCTCTACCTGGGTACGGAACACCAAATTAGTCCCTCTCCTCGCTGGAAGTCCAAAAAAAAGGCGTAAGTTTGACTAAGTGCCTAGGAGGATGTCCCTTTAAGAAGGCTGACCTGCTATGGTTCTCCACCCGGGTACGGAAAGCAAAATTAGTCCCTCTCCTCGCTGGAAGTCCAAAAAAAAAGGTGTAAATTTGACTAAGTGCCTAGGAGGATGTCCCTTTAAGAAGGCCGACGTGCTATGGTCCTCCACCTGGGTCAGGAACGCAAAATTGTCCCTCTCCTCGCTGGAAGTCCAAAAAAAAGGCGTGAATTTGACTAAGTGTCTAGGAGCATTTCCCTTTAAGAAGGCCGACGTGCTATGGTTCTCCACCCGGGTACGGAAAGCAAAATTAGTCCCTCTCCTCGCTGGAAGTCCAAAAAAAAGGCGTAAATTTGACTAAGTGCCTAGGAGGATGTCCCTTTAAGAAGGCTGACCTGCTATGGTTCTCCACCCGGGTACGGAAAGCAAAATTAGTCCCTCTCCTCGCTGGAAGTCCAAAAAAAAGGCGTAAATTTGACTAAGTGCCTAGGAGGATGTCCCTTTAAGAAGGCTGACCTGCTATGGTTCTCCACCCGGGTACGGAAAGCAAAATTGGTCCCTCTCCTCGCTGGAAGTCCAAAAAAAAGGTGTAAATTTGACTAAGTGCCTAGGAGGATGTCCCTTTAAGAAGGCCGACGTGCTATGGTCCTCCACCTGGGTCAGGAACGCAAAATTGTCCCTCTCCTCGCTGGAAGTCCAAAAAAAAGGCGTGAATTTGACTAAGTGCCTAGGAGCATTTCCCTTAAAGAAGGCCGACGTGCTATGGTTCTCCACCTGGGTCTGGAACGCCAAATTAGTCCCTCTCCTCGCTGGAAGTCCAAAAAAAAGGCGGAAATTTGACTAAGTGCCTAGGAGGATGTCCCTTTAAGAAGGCTGACCTGCTATGGTTCTCCACCCGGGTACGGAAAGCAAAATTAGTCCCTCTCCTCGCTGGAAGTCCAAAAAAAAGGCGGAAATTTGACTAAGTGCCTAGGAGGATGTCCCTTTAAGAAGGCTGACCTGCTATGGTTCTCCACCCGGGTACGGAAAGCAAAATTAGTCCCTCTCCTCGCTGGAAGTCCAAAAAAAAGGTGTAAATTTGACTAAGTGTCTAGGAGCATTTCCCTTTAAGAAGGCCGACGTGCTATGGTTCTCCACCTGGGTCAGGAAAGCAAAATTGTCCCTCTCCTCGCTGGAAGTCCAAAAAAAAGGCGTGAATTTGACTAAGTGCCTAGGAGCATTTCCCTTAAAGAAGGCCGACGTGCTATGGTTCTCCACCTGGGTCTGGAACGCCAAATTAGTCCCTCTCCTCGCTGGAAGTCCAAAAAAAAGGCGGAAATTTGACTAAGTGCCTAGGAGGATGTCCCTTTAAGAAGGCTGACCTGCTATGGTTCTCCACCCGGGTACGGAAAGCAAAATTAGTCCCTCTCCTAGCTGGAAGTCCAAAAAAAAGGCGTGAATTTGACTAAGTGTCTAGGAGCATTTCCCTTTAAGAAGGCCGACGTGCTATGGTTCTCCACCTGGGTACGGAACGCCAAATTAGTCCCTCTCCTAGCTGGAAGTCCAAAAAAAAGGCGTGAATTTGACTAAGTGCCTAGGAGGATGTCCCTTTAAGAAGGCCGACGTGCTATGGTTCTCCACCCGGGTCCGGAACTCAAAATGAGTCCCTCTCCTAGTTGGAAGTCATCAAAAAAAGGCGGAAATTTGACTAAGTGTCATTATTTTAGAGTACCAGGCCTCTATAGAAAAGTTTGGTTTTTTGTCTATGTGTCATCATTTTAGAGTACCAGGGCTCTATAGAAAAGTTTGGTAAATTTGACTAAGTGTCTAGGAGCATTTCCCTTTAAGAAGGCCGACGTGCTATGGTTCTCCACCTGGGTCTGGAACGCCAAATTAGTCCCTCTCCTAGCTGGAAGTCCAAAAAAAAAGGCGTGAATTTGACTAAGTGTCTAGGAGGATGTCCCCTTAAGAAGGCCGACGTGCCTTGGTTCTCTACCTGGGTACGGAACACCAAATTAGTCCCTCTCCTAGCTGGAAGTCCAAAAAAAAGGCGTGAATTTGACTAAGTGTCTAGGAGCATTTCCCTTTAAGAAGGCCGACGTGCTATGGTTCTCCACCTGGGTACGGAACGCCAAATTAGTCCCTCTCCTCGCTGGAAGTCCAAAAAAAAGGCGGAAATTTGACTAAGTGCCTAGGAGGATGTCCCTTTAAGAAGGCCGACGTGCTATGGTTCTCCACCCGGGTCCGTAACTCAAAATTAGTCCCTCTCCTAGCTGGAAGTAGTCAAAAAAAGGCGGAAATTTGACTAAGTGTCATTATTTTAGAGTACCAGGCCTCTATAGAAAAGTTTGGTTTTTTGTCTATGTGTCATCATTTTAGAGTACCAGGCCTCTAGAGAAAAGTTTGGTTTTTTGTCTATGTGTCATCATTTTAGAGTACCAGGGCTCTATAGAAAAGTTTGGTAAATTTGACTAAGTGTCTAGGAGGATGTCCCTTTAAGAAGGCCGACCTGCTATGGTTCTCCACCTGGGTACGGAACGCCAAATTAGTCCCTCTCCTAGCTGGAAGTCCAAAAAAAAGGCGTAAATTTGACTAAGTGCCTAGGAGGATGTCCCTTTAAGAAGGCTGACCTGCTATGGTTCTCCACCCGGGTACGGAAAGCAAAATTAGTCCCTCTCCTCGCTGGAAGTCCAAAAAAAAGGCGTAAGTTTGACTAAGTGCCTAGGAGGATGTCCCTTTAAGAAGGCTGACCTGCTATGGTTCTCCACCCGGGTACGGAAAGCAAAATTAGTCCCTCTCCTCGCTGGAAGTCCAAAAAAAAAGGTGTAAATTTGACTAAGTGCCTAGGAGGATGTCCCTTTAAGAAGGCCGACGTGCTATGGTCCTCCACCTGGGTCAGGAACGCAAAATTGTCCCTCTCCTCGCTGGAAGTCCAAAAAAAAGGCGTGAATTTGACTAAGTGTCTAGGAGCATTTCCCTTTAAGAAGGCCGACGTGCTATGGTTCTCCACCCGGGTACGGAAAGCAAAATTAGTCCCTCTCCTCGCTGGAAGTCCAAAAATAAGGCGTAAATTTGACTAAGTGCCTAGGAGGATGTCCCTTTAAGAAGGCTGACCTGCTATGGTTCTCCACCCGGGTACGGAAAGCAAAATTAGTCCCTCTCCTCGCTGGAAGTCCAAAAAAAAGGCGTAAATTTGACTAAGTGCCTAGGAGGATGTCCCTTTAAGAAGGCTGACCTGCTATGGTTCTCCACCCGGGTACGGAAAGCAAAATTGGTCCCTCTCCTCGCTGGAAGTCCAAAAAAAAGGTGTAAATTTGACTAAGTGCCTAGGAGGATGTCCCTTTAAGAAGGCCGACGTGCTATGGTCCTCCACCTGGGTCAGGAACGCAAAATTGTCCCTCTCCTCGCTGGAAGTCCAAAAAAAAGGCGTGAATTTGACTAAGTGCCTAGGAGCATTTCCCTTAAAGAAGGCCGACGTGCTATGGTTCTCCACCTGGGTCTGGAACGCCAAATTAGTCCCTCTCCTCGCTGGAAGTCCAAAAAAAAGGCGGAAATTTGACTAAGTGCCTAGGAGGATGTCCCTTTAAGAAGGCTGACCTGCTATGGTTCTCCACCCGGGTACGGAAAGCAAAATTAGTCCCTCTCCTCGCTGGAAGTCCAAAAAAAAGGCGGAAATTTGACTAAGTGCCTAGGAGGATGTCCCTTTAAGAAGGCTGACCTGCTATGGTTCTCCACCCGGGTACGGAAAGCAAAATTAGTCCCTCTCCTCGCTGGAAGTCCAAAAAAAAGGTGTAAATTTGACTAAGTGTCTAGGAGCATTTCCCTTTAAGAAGGCCGACGTGCTATGGTTCTCCACCTGGGTCAGGAAAGCAAAATTGTCCCTCTCCTCGCTGGAAGTCCAAAAAAAAGGCGTGAATTTGACTAAGTGCCTAGGAGCATTTCCCTTAAAGAAGGCCGACGTGCTATGGTTCTCCACCTGGGTCTGGAACGCCAAATTAGTCCCTCTCCTCGCTGGAAGTCCAAAAAAAAGGCGGAAATTTGACTAAGTGCCTAGGAGGATGTCCCTTTAAGAAGGCTGACCTGCTATGGTTCTCCACCCGGGTACGGAAAGCAAAATTAGTCCCTCTCCTCGCTGGAAGTCCAAAAAAAAGGCGTAAATTTGACTAAGTGCCTAGGAGGATGTCCCTTTAAGAAGGCCGACGTGCTATGGTCCTCCACCTGGGTCAGGAACGCAAAATTGTCCCTCTCCTCGCTGGAAGTCCAAAAAAAAGGCGGAAATTTGACTAAGTGCCATCATTTTAGAGTACCAGGACTATAGCTGGGGAATTGGTGCCCTCTGGTGGACACTCGCTGCAAATGCACCCTGAATTAAACACATTATTTCCAGTTCTTTTGGTGTTCCCGGGGAATGAGAGGCCTTTTGTGGGCCAGAAAGAGTGGGGGACCCTTGGAGCCCCTATTTTCAGACAGTTTGGCTTATTTCGGTGACGCCGGGGCGTCCATCAGGTCTTCCCGGGGAATGAGAGGCCTTTTGTGGCCATATGTCAACAAAAGAGTGGGGAAATGGAGCCCTCCGGTGGACTCCCGCTGCAAATGCACCCCCCAAATTAAATACATTAATTCCAGGCCTTTTGGGGCCCTATATTCAGACGGTGTGTAGCCCTCCAGTGGACTCCCGCCTCCAATGCACCCCCCAAATTAAAGACATCACCCCCCAAATTAAAGGCATCATTTCCAGTTCTTTTGGGGCCCTATTTTCAGACAGTTTGGCGGATTTCCTTGACGCCGGGGAGTCCTACAGGTGTTCCCGGGGAATGAGAGGCCTTTTGTGGGCCAGAAAGAGTGGGGAACCCTTGGAGCCCCTATTTTCAGACAGTTTGGCTTATTTCGGTGACGCCGGGGCGTCCATCAGGTCTTCCCGGGGAATGTGAGGCCTTTCGTGGGCCATATTTTCAGACAGATTGGCCTGTTTCAGTGACGCCGAGGCGTCCATCAGGTCTTCCCGGGGAGTGTGAGGCCTTTTGGGGCCCTATTTTCAGACAGAAAAAAAAGAAAAGTAAGCCTTACACTACAAAGGACAGCGGGGAAACGCCCCCCCAGCAAAGTCACAGGGGAAGTGGGGTAGACAAGTGGAGAGTGTCTGGGGAAAAGTCCACAAAATGATCAAAAATCACACACAGGTACGAGTGCCACAAGTCCCGCCGCGTCCCACCCGAGTCCGAGGTGCCCCCCACATGCCCAAAACGCACCCAGCAAAGGCGCACTGTGAGTGGGGAAGAAAAGTTGGAAAAGTGGGCAAAAGTCCCGAATTTGATCCAAAATTATACCCAGGTTCGAGTCCCACAAGTCCCGCCGCGTTCCACCAGTGTTCCGGGGTGCCTACAATGTCCACAACTTACCCAGCAAAGGCGCACTGTGATTGGGAAGAAAAGTTGGGAAAGTGGGCAAAAGTCCCGAATTTGAGCCAAAATCACACCCAGGTTCGAGTCCCACAAGTCCCGCCGCGTTCCACCAGGGTTCCGGGGTGCCTGACATGTCCACGACGCACCCAGCAAAGGCGCACTGTGATTGGGAAGAAAAGTTGGGAAAGTGGGCAAAAGTCCCGAATTTGAGCCAAAATCACACCCAGGTTCGAGTCCCACAAGTCCCGCCGCGTTCCACCAGGGTTCCGGGGTGCCTGACATGTCCACGACGCACCCAGCAAAGGCGCACTGTGATTGGGAAGAAAAGTTGGAAAAGTGGGCAAAAGTCCGGAAAAATGACCAAAAACCACACCCAGGTTAGAGCCCCACACGTCCTGCAGTCGCACCCGAGTCCTGGGATGCCCAACATGTCCAAAAAAATCAAAAAAAGCCCAAAAAATCAAAAAAATCCCCGGGCCGTATCTTGGACGCCGGCGTACCGCGTTCGGCCCTCGTGCCGTAGTTTGGCGACCGATTGTAAAAATTTGCCGCGACCGGCTAGTTTTTTTCCTTGGAGTAAATAGAGAGTAGATCCAGCAGAAAATATGCACTATAAACAAAGAGAGGGAGTTTGGAGGGGGGCAAAAACGCCCTCTTGGAACTTTTGCAGCAGCACACATCAAACTAGCGGGGAGAAGGCATGCATAGCAAAAGTCCACGAAATGATCAAAAATCACACCCAGGTTCGAGTCCCACAAGTCCCGCCGCGTTCCACCAGTGTGCCTGACATGTCCACAACGCACCCAGCAAAGGCGCACTGTGAGTGGGCAAGAAAAGTTGGGAAAGTGGGCAAAAGTCCCGAATTTGGTCCAAAATCACACCCAGGTTCGAGTCCCACAAGTCCCGCCGCGTTCCACCAGTGTGCCTGACATGTCCACAACGCACCCAGCAAAGGCGCACTGTGAGTGGGCAAGAAAAGTTGGGAAAGTGGGCAAAAGTCCCGAATTTGGTCCAAAATCACACCCAGGTTCGAGTCCCACAAGTCCCGCCGCGTTCCACCAGGGTTCCGGGGTGCCTACAATGTCCACAACGCACCCAGCAAAGGCGCACTGTGAGTGGGCAAGAAAAGTTGGGAAAGTGGGCAAAAGTCCCGAATTTGGTCCAAAATCACACCCAGGTTCGAGTCCCACAAGTCCCGCCGCGTTCCACCAGGGTTCCGGGGTGCCTACAATGTCCACAACTTACCCAGCAAAGGTGCACTGTGATTGGGAAGAAAAGTTGGGAAAGTGGGCAAAAGTCCCGAATTTGGTCCAAAATCACACCCAGGTTCGAGTCCCACAAGTCCCGCCGCGTTCCACCAGGGTTCCGGGGTGCCTACAATGTCCACAACGCACCCAGCAAAGGCGCACTGTGATTGGGAAGAAAAGTTGGGAAAGTGGGCAAAAGTCCCGAATTTGGTCCAAAATCACACCCAGGTTCGAGTCCCACAAGTCCCGCCGCGTTCCACCAGGGTTCCGGGGTGCCTACAATGTCCACAACTTACCCAGCAAAGGTGCACTGTGATTGGGAAGAAAAGTTGGGAAAGTGGGCAAAAGTCCCGCATTTGGTCCAAAATTATACCCAGGTTCGAGTCCCACAAGTCCCGCCGCGTTCCACCAGTGTCTCGGGGTGCCTACAATGTCCACAACGCACCCAGCAAAGGCGCACTGTGATTGGGAAGAAAAGTTGGGAAAGTGGGCAAAAGTCCCGAATTTGGTCCAAAATCACACCCAGGTTCGAGTCCCACAAGTCCCGCCGCGTTCCACCAGTGTCTCGGGGTGCCTACAATGTCCACAACGCACCCAGCAAAGGCGCACTGTGATTGGGAAGAAAAGTTGGGAAAGTGGGCAAAAGTCCCGAATTTGGTCCAAAATCACACCCAGGTTCGAGTCCCACAAGTCCCGCCGCGTTCCACCAGTGTCTCGGGGTGCCTACAATGTCCACAACGCACCCAGCAAAGGCGCACTGTGATTGGGAAGAAAAGTTGGGAAAGTGGGCAAAAGTCCCGAATTTGGTCCAAAATCACACCCAGGTTCGAGTCCCACAAGTCCCGCCGCGTTCCACCAGTGTTCCGGGGTGCCTGACATGTCCAAGACGCACCCAGCAAAGGCGCACTGTGATTGGGAAGAAAAGTTGGGAAAGTGGGCAAAAGTCCCGAATTTGGTCCAAAATCACACCCAGGTTCGAGTCCCACAAGTCCCGCCGCGTTCCACCGGTGTCCCGGGGGTGCCTGGCATGTCCACAACTTACCCAGCAAAGGCGCACTGTGATTGGGAAGAAAAGTTGGGAAAGTGGGCAAAAGTCCCGAATTTGGTCCAAAATCACACCCAGGTTCGAGTCCCACAAGTCCCGCCGCGTTCCACCAGTGTCTCGGGGTGCCTACAATGTCCACGACGCACCCAGCAAAGGCGCACTGTGATTGGGAAGAAAAGTTGGGAAAGTGGGCAAAAGTCCCGAATTTGGTCCAAAATCACACCCAGGTTCGAGTCCCAAAAGTCCCGCCGCGTTCCACCAGTGTCTCGGGGTGCCTACAATGTCCACAACGCACCCAGCAAAGGCGCACTGTGATTGGGAAGAAAAGTTGGGAAAGTGGGCAAAAGTCCCGAATTTGGTCCAAAATCACACCCAGGTTCGAGTCCCACAAGTCCCGCCGCGTTCCACCAGTGTCTCGGGGTGCCTACAATGTCCACAAGGCACCCAGCAAAGGCGCACTGTGATTGGGAAGAAAAGTTGGGAAAGTGGGCAAAAGTCCCGAATTTGGTCCAAAATCACACCCAGGTTCGAGTCCCACAAGTCCCGCCGCGTTCCACCAGGGTTCCGGGGTGCCTACAATGTCCACGACGCACCCAGCAAAGGCGCACTGTGATTGGGAAGAAAAGTTGGGAAAGTGGGCAAAAGTCCCGAATTTGGTCCAAAATCACACCCAGGTTCGAGTCCCACAAGTCCCGCCGCGTTCCACCAGTGTCTCGGGGTGCCTACAATGTCCACAACGCACCCAGCAAAGGCGCACTGTGATTGGGAAGAAAAGTTGGGAAAGTGGGCAAAAGTCCCGAATTTGGTCCAAAATCACACCCAGGTTCGAGTCCCACAAGTCCCGCCGCGTTCCACCAGTGTCTCGGGGTGCCTACAATGTCCACAAGGCACCCAGCAAAGGCGCACTGTGATTGGGAAGAAAAGTTGGGAAAGTGGGCAAAAGTCCCGAATTTGGTCCAAAATCACACCCAGGTTCGAGTCCCACAAGTCCCGCCGCGTTCCACCAGTGTTCCGGGGTGCCTGACATGTCCAAGACGCACCCAGCAAAGGCGCACTGTGATTGGGAAGAAAAGTTGGGAAAGTGGGCAAAAGTCCCGAATTTGGTCCAAAATCACACCCAGGTTCGAGTCCCACAAGTCCCGCCGCGTTCCACCAGTGTCTCGGGGTGCCTACAATGTCCACAACGCACCCAGCAAAGGCGCACTGTGATTGGGAAGAAAAGTTGGGAAAGTGGGCAAAAGTCCCGAATTTGGTCCAAAATCACACCCAGGTTCGAGTCCCACAAGTCCCGCCGCGTTCCACCAGGGTTCCGGGGTGCCTACAATGTCCACAACTCACCCAGCAAAGGCGCACTGTGATTGGGCAGAAAAGTTGGGAAAGTGGGCAAAAGTCCCGAATTTGGTCCAAAATCACACCCAGGTTCGAGTCCCACAAGTCCCGCCGCGTTCCACCAGGGTTCCGGGGTGCCTACAATGTCCACAACTCACCCAGCAAAGGCGCACTGTGATTGGGAAGAAAAGTTGGGAAAGTGGGCAAAAGTCCCGAATTTGGTCCATAATTATACCCAGGTTCGAGTCCCACAAGTCCCGCCGCATTCCACCAGTGTTCCGGGGTGCCTGACATGTCCACGACGCACCCAGCAAAGGCGCACTGTGATTGGGAAGAAAAGTTGGGAAAGTGGGCAAAAGTCCCGAATTTGGTCCAAAATCACACCCAGGTTCGAGTCCCACAAGTCCCGCCGCGTTCCACCAGGGTTCCGGGGTGCCTACAATGTCCACGACGCACCCAGCAAAGGCGCACTGTGATTGGGAAGAAAAGTTGGGAAAGTGGGCAAAAGTCCCGAATTTGGTCCAAAATCACACCCAGGTTCGAGTCCCACAAGTCCCGCCGCGTTCCACCAGGGTTCCGGGGTGCCTACAATGTCCACGACGCACCCAGCAAAGGCGCACTGTGATTGGGAAGAAAAGTTGGGAAAGTGGGCAAAAGTCCCGAATTTGGTCCAAAATCACACCCAGGTTCGAGTCCCACAAGTCCCGCCGCGTTCCACCAGGGTTCCGGGGTGCCTACAATGTCCACGACGCACCCAGCAAAGGCGCACTGTGATTGGGAAGAAAAGTTGGGAAAGTGGGCAAAAGTCCCGAATTTGGTCCAAAATCACACCCAGGTTCGAGTCCCACAAGTCCCGCCGCGTTCCACCAGGGTTCCGGGGTGCCTACAATGTCCACGACGCACCCAGCAAAGGCGCACTGTGATTGGGAAGAAAAGTTGGGAAAGTGGGCAAAAGTCCCGAATTTGGTCCAAAATCACACCCAGGTTCGAGTCCCACAAGTCCCGCCGCGTTCCACCAGGGTTCCGGGGTGCCTACAATGTCCACGACGCACCCAGCAAAGGCGCACTGTGATTGGGAAGAAAAGTTGGGAAAGTGGGCAAAAGTCCCGAATTTGATCCAAAATTATGCCCGGGTTGGAGTACCACGAGTCCGGCCGCGTTCCACCGGTGTCCCGGGGGTGCCTGGCATGTCCACAACTTACCCAGCAAAGGCGCACTGTGATTGGGAAGAAAAGTTGGGAAAGTGGGCAAAAGTCCCGAATTTGATCCAAAATTATGCCCGGGTTGGAGTACCACGAGTCCGGCCGCGTTCCACCGGTGTCCCGGGGGTGCCTGCCATGTCCACAACTTACCCAGCAAAGGCGCACTGTGATTGGGAAGAAAAGTTGGGAAAGTGGGCAAAAGTCCCGAATTTGATCCAAAATTATGCCCGGGTTGGAGTACCACGAGTCCGGCCGCGTTCCACCGGTGTCCCGGGGGTGCCTGGCATGTCCACAACTTACCCAGCAAAGGCGCACTGTGATTGGGAAGAAAAGTTGGGAAAGTGGGCAAAAGTCCCGAATTTGATCCAAAATTATGCCCGGGTTGGAGTACCACGAGTCCGGCCGCGTTCCACCGGTGTCCCGGGGGTGCCTGGCATGTCCACAACTTACCCAGCAAAGGCGCACTGTGATTGGGAAGAAAAGTTGGGAAAGTGGGGAAAAAAAGGACCGGAAAATATCCAAAATTATGCCCGGGTTGGAGTACCACGAGTCCGGCCGCGTTCCACCGGTGTCCCGGGGGTGCCTGGCACGTCCACAACTTACCCAGCAAAGGCGCACTGTCAGTGGGGAAGACCAAACATGTCTCGGATTTTTTCCAAGTACCTTAACGAGAGAGGCTAAAAAGCACCTGTTTTTACCTTCTCTCGTTGTTGTACTTAGAAAAAAAACGAGAAAATAAAAAATCTGGGTTTTTTTCTAAGTACCTTAACGAGAGAGGCTAAAAAAAACCATTTTTTACCTTCTCTCGTTGTTGTACTTAGAAAAAAAACGAGAAAAAAAATTTTCCCCATTCATTTCAATGGGAGTTCATTTTTTTTTTGGGATTTTTTCTAAGTACCTTAACGAGAGAGGCTTAATTTTTCACCTACTTTTTACCTTCTCTCGATTTTTCGTTTTTTACCTGGTCGACCAAAACACCTCCATCTCGTTACTATGTGCACCATGTCTGACAGGCTGAAATCACAGGGAACGCGTCCGAGTCAAAGTGAGCTATTTTCGGACACAAATATGGTGTTTTTCCCCTCTATCCTCTGGTTCTTTTTTCAAACTGATCTTCCAGCATCTGAGCGACAGGGGCTCATGCAGACACCTGTGTCCGCCCGAGGGGCGCCTTCCCGGACACATATATGGTGCTTCCCCCCTCTTTACCCCGGTCCTTTTTCAAACTGATCTTCCAGCATCTGAGCGACAGGGGCTCATGCAGACACCTGTGTCCGCCCGAGGGGCGCCTTCCCGGACACATATATGGTGTTTTTCCCCTCTATCCTCTGGTCCTTTTTTCAAACTGATCTTCCAGCATCTGAGCGACAGGGGCTCATGCAGACACCTGTGTCCGCCCGAGGGGCGCCTTCCCGGACACATATATGGTGCTTTCCCCCTCTTTACCCCGGTCCTTTTTCAAACTGCTCTTCCAGCATCTGAGCGACAGGGGCTCATGCAGACACCTGTGTCCGCCTAAGGGGCGCCTTCTCGGACACATTTTCAACTTTTCCCGCATGAATGAAATCCTGGAACTGATTCCACCCAGGTACTTAGGGCTTCCAGGGCTTGAGCGACAGGGGCTCTGTCCGGAGCGTGTGTCCGCCTAGGGGGCGCTGTCCCGGACACATTTTCAACTTTTCCCGCATGGATGAAATCCTGGAACTGATTCCACCCAGGTACTTAGGGCTTCCAGGGCTTGAGCGACAGGGGCTCTGTCCGGAGCGTGTGTCCGCCTAGGGGGCGCTGTCTCGGACACATTTTCAACTTTTCCCGCATGGATGAAATCCTGGAACTGATTCCACCCAGGTACTTAGGGCTTCCAGGGCTTGAGCGACAGGGGCTCTGTCCGGAGCGTGTGTCCGCCTAGGGGGCGCTGTCTCGGACACATTTTCAACTTTTCCCGCATGGATGAAATCCTGGAACTGATTCCACCCAGGTACTTAGGGCTTCCAGGGCTTGAGCGACAGGGGCTCTGTCCGGAGCGTGTGTCCGCCTAGAGGGCGCTGTCTCGGACACATTTTCAACTTTTCCCGCATGAATGAAATCCTGGAACTGATTCCACCCAGGTACTTAGGGCTTCCAGGGCTTGAGCGACAGGGGCTCTGTCCGGAGCGTGTGTCCGCCTAGAGGGCGCTGTCTCGGACACATTTTCAACTTTTCCCGCATGAATGAAATCCTGGAACTGATTCCACCCAGGTACTTAGGGCTTCCAGGGCTTGAGCGACAGGGGCTCTGTCCGGAGCGTGTGTCCGCCTAGGGGGCGCTGTCTCGGACACATTTTCAACTTTTCCCGCATGGATGAAATCCTGGAACTGATTCCACCCAGGTACTTAGGACTTCCAGGGCTTGAGCGACAGGGGCTCTGTCCGGAGCGTGTGTCCGCCTAGGGGGCGCTGTCTCGGACACATTTTCAACTTTTCCCGCATGAATGAAATCCTGGAACTGATTCCACCCAGGTACTTGGCGCTTCCAGGGCTCGAGCGACAGGGGCTCGGTCCGGAGCGCGCGTCCGCCTAGGGGGCGCTGTCTCGGACACATTTTCAACTTTTCCCGTATGAATGAAATCCTGGACCTCCGTCCAGGTACTCGGGGCTTCCCAGGACTTGAGCGACAGGGGCTCGGACCTGGGAAAAGCCCCGGCCCACTTCCCCTTTCCCCTCTAACCCTCTGGTAAACACGACTTGCCACGGAGCGGCCCTCACCGGCCGGCGTCAGCCGGTTACCCAGGTGGGGGATTCCTCCGGCCCTGCAGGTCTGCCTCTATTGCCGCCCGGCAAGCCCGATTTGAAGCGAGATCGAGACGACCCGTCTGCCCTAGTTGTCCTACATCGGACCCGCTCCGGCTCGGCCCCAGCGTCCCTTCGCGCATATGCCATCCGGGCCCACGCCCCGGGTGGTGCCGGAGGGCCTGGGCAGCGACGGCTGCGGTGCTTCCGGAAACACCTTTTTCGAACCCTAGGCGGCGCCATGAGACACTGCGCGCAACCCATGCCACCCCTTCGTAGACCCGGCAGGACAGCGTGCCGAAAACCACTCTCAGCCGAGCATGATGTTGGCCCCGCGGGACTCCTCGGGCTGTGTGCGACGGCTCACGGCCCGTGCAAGCCGCTTGCGCGCTGACTGAAAGGCAAGTGTCACCGAACGTTCGGCTTGGCCGGTAGGCATCCCGGCCGGGAATCACAGAAGCCAGTAAACACGCTAGCGGGTCTACCTGGTTGATCCTGCCAGTAGCATATGCTTGTCTCAAAGATTAAGCCATGCAAGTGCAAGTGCAAACGAGTTTGACAGTGAAACTACGAATGGCTCATTAAATCAGTTATGGTTCCTTTGAACACTCCACCGTTACTTGGATAACTGTGGCAATTCTAGAGCTAATACATGCATACGAGCGCTGACCCTGGACGGGGATGCGCGCATTTATCAGAACGAAAACCCATACGGGATTCTAAGGATGGTGTTCGGGTGCCTGGACTGGTTCTAATGAGGTAGCTGAAGGGGGATCGGGCCCCTCAAAACAACAATATAAATGGCACCACACGGGGACCGGGCCCCTTAAGCTGTGGTAATCTGAGACCGGCAAGCTCTGGCCACTGGAGGCGTGGTAGTCTTGCCTTAATATTTATATGGACGCCATGAGAAGGTTCCTCATGTGCTGACATAATAATAACACGGACCAGAGCACCTTCGGGACAATACCCCTGTTACGAGCCCAGCGCGTGTGCGGGCGCGGCTGCCGGTGGACCTCGCGTCTCGGGCAGTCCGCGTTACGCGCGCGACGGGTGGCGGGCAGGGTGAGCCCCACCCCTTTGTGAGCGCACCCCGTGCGCAGCGACCCCTGTTACGAGCCCCCGGCCACGGGGGTGGCGGGCAGGTAAGCTGCGCTCGCGCGGCGACCCCTGTTACGAACCCCCGGCCACGGGGGTGGCGGGCAGGTAAGCTGCGGGCGCGCAGTGACCCCTGTTACGAGCCCCCGGCCACGGGGGTGGCGGGCAGGTAAGCTGCGCGTGCGGAGGGCGCGCGGAGTGACCCCTGTTACGAGCCCCCGGCCACGGGGGTGGCGGGCAGGTAAGCTCCGCATAATAATAACACGGACCAGAGCACCTTCGGGACAATACCCCTGTTACGAGCCCAGCGCGTGTGCGGGCGCGGCTGCCGGTGGACCTCGCGTCTCGGGCAGTCCGCGTTACGCGCGCGACGGGTGGCGGGCAGGGTGAGCCCCACCCCTTTGTGAGCGCACCCCGTGCGCAGCGACCCCTGTTACGAGCCCCCGGCCACGGGGGTGGCGGGCAGGTAAGCTGCGCTCGCGCGGCGACCCCTGTTACGAACCCCCGGCCACGGGGGTGGCGGGCAGGTAAGCTGCGGGCGCGCAGTGACCCCTGTTACGAGCCCCCGGCCACGGGGGTGGCGGGCAGGTAAGCTGCGCGTGCGGAGGGCGCGCGGAGTGACCCCTGTTACGAGCCCCCGGCCACGGGGGTGGCGGGCAGGTAAGCTCCGCGCGCCGCGCGCCCACGATCGAACAAGTTGGGTCTGCCTCTAAGAGAAGGAAATCGGGGCCTTGAGGTGTGGGGCTGGCGGGCTTCTGCCCGTTCTCCGCCGCTCCCTTGGCATGGCATGGTAAGGACTGGATGGTGTTGGACACGTGTGCTACTGGGGAAACTGCCGCGGGCTATTCGCTCTCGTTATCCATACCCACTAGATCCATGGTTTAAGCGGTGCTTCATACTAGCGGTTTGGTCGGTCTACCGCCGTGACGCGCCCCCTTTCGGGGGGGTTTGCTGCACGTGTGAGGGGGGTGGCCGAGCCGCCGGTGTTGGGTGCATTACGCCGGCCATGAGGAAGGTGGTTGATGCAGGGGGGAATTGCCTGGGGGGTCAGAGAGAGACACACGGCCGGTGAACGTCCCCACCGGCGCCCGGGAAGGGATTGAGCAACCCGTTTCCCGGGGGTTTTCTCGTAAGTGCCTGAGGGCCGCCCGGAGGGGGGTGAAGCGTCTCGCGCGTGCGGGACGAGACCACACCTTCCGCGTGCCGGCCCTCTGCCGGCGTACCAGGCGGGCAGGAGGCCCGCCACGGGGAGAGACCATGGGGCTCAAGTTGTCGACCTCCACGCGGTGAGCCCTGGAAACTAGTGCAAACTAGGCCAACGACAACACCATGGAGCCGGGGGCCGCGGGGCCCCCGCTCGGGCTTTGGAAGTCAAGTCACCAAAACAAAAGGAGAAAAAAAAGCGTAAATTTGACTAAGTGTCTAGGAGCATGTCCCTTTAAGAAGGCCGACATGCTATGGTTCTCCACCTGGGTACAGAACGCCAAATTAGTCCCTCTCCTAGCTGGAAGTCCAAAAAAAAGGCGTGAATTTGACTAAGTGCCTAGGAGGATGTCCCTTTAAGAAGGCCGACGTCCCTTGGTTCTCCACCTGGGTACAGAACGCCAAATTAGTCCCTCTCCTAGCTGGAAGTCCAAAAAAAAAGGCGTGAATTTGACTAAGTGTCTAGGAGGATGTCCCTTTAAGAAGGCCGACGTCCCTTGGTTCTCCACCTGGGTACGGAACGCCAAATTAGTCCCTCTCCTAGCTGGAAGTAGTCAAAAAAAGGCGGAAATTTGACTAAGTGTCATTATTTTAGAGTACCAGGCCTCTATAGAAAAGTTTGGTTTTTTGTCTATGTGTCATCATTTTAGAGTACCAGGCCTCTATAGAAAAGTTTGGTTTTTTGTCTATGTGTCATCATTTTAGAGTACCAGGGCTCTATAGAAAAGTTTGGTAAATTTGACTAAGTGTCTAGGAGCATTTCCCTTTAAGAAGGCCGACGTGCTATGGTTCTCCACCTGGGTCTGGAACGCCAAATTAGTCCCTCTCCTAGCTGGAAGTCCAAAAAAAAAGGCGTGAATTTGACTAAGTGTCTAGGAGGATGTCCCCTTAAGAAGGCCGACGTGCCTTGGTTCTCTACCTGGGTACGGAACACCAAATTAGTCCCTCTCCTAGCTGGAAGTCCAAAAAAAAGGCGTGAATTTGACTAAGTGTCTAGGAGCATTTCCCTTTAAGAAGGCCGACGTGCTATGGTTCTCCACCTGGGTACGGAACGCCAAATTAGTCCCTCTCCTAGCTGGAAGTCCAAAAAAAAGGCGTGAATTTGACTAAGTGTCTAGGAGCATTTCCCTTTAAGAAGGCCGACGTGCTATGGTTCTCCACCTGGGTACGGAACGCCAAATTAGTCCCTCTCCTAGCTGGAAGTCCAAAAAAAAGGCGTGAATTTGACTAAGTGCCTAGGAGGATGTCCCTTTAAGAAGGCCGACGTGCTATGGTTCTCCACCCGGGTCCGGAACTCAAAATGAGTCCCTCTCCTAGTTGGAAGTCATCAAAAAAAGGCGGAAATTTGACTAAGTGTCTAGGAGCATTTCCCTTTAAGAAGGCCGACGTGCTATGGTTCTCCACCTGGGTACGGAACGCCAAATTAGTCCCTCTCCTCGCTGGAAGTCCAAAAAAAAGGCGGAAATTTGACTAAGTGCCTAGGAGGATGTCCCTTTAAGAAGGCCGACGTGCTATGGTTCTCCACCCGGGTCCGTAACTCAAAATTAGTCCCTCTCCTAGCTGGAAGTAGTCAAAAAAAGGCGGAAATTTGACTAAGTGTCATTATTTTAGAGTACCAGGCCTCTATAGAAAAGTTTGGTTTTTTGTCTATGTGTCATCATTTTAGAGTACCAGGCCTCTAGAGAAAAGTTTGGTTTTTTGTCTATGTGTCATCATTTTAGAGTACCAGGGCTCTATAGAAAAGTTTGGTAAATTTGACTAAGTGTCTAGGAGGATGTCCCTTTAAGAAGGCCGACCTGCTATGGTTCTCCACCTGGGTCTGGAACGCCAAATTAGTCCCTCTCCTAGCTGGAAGTCCAAAAAAAAAGGCGTGAATTTGACTAAGTGTCTAGGAGGATGTCCCCTTAAGAAGGCCGACGTGCCTTGGTTCTCTACCTGGGTACGGAACACCAAATTAGTCCCTCTCCTCGCTGGAAGTCCAAAAAAAAGGCGTAAGTTTGACTAAGTGCCTAGGAGGATGTCCCTTTAAGAAGGCTGACCTGCTATGGTTCTCCACCCGGGTACGGAAAGCAAAATTAGTCCCTCTCCTCGCTGGAAGTCCAAAAAAAAAGGTGTAAATTTGACTAAGTGCCTAGGAGGATGTCCCTTTAAGAAGGCCGACGTGCTATGGTCCTCCACCTGGGTCAGGAACGCAAAATTGTCCCTCTCCTCGCTGGAAGTCCAAAAAAAAGGCGTGAATTTGACTAAGTGTCTAGGAGCATTTCCCTTTAAGAAGGCCGACGTGCTATGGTTCTCCACCCGGGTACGGAAAGCAAAATTAGTCCCTCTCCTCGCTGGAAGTCCAAAAAAAAGGCGTAAATTTGACTAAGTGCCTAGGAGGATGTCCCTTTAAGAAGGCTGACCTGCTATGGTTCTCCACCCGGGTACGGAAAGCAAAATTAGTCCCTCTCCTCGCTGGAAGTCCAAAAAAAAGGCGTAAATTTGACTAAGTGCCTAGGAGGATGTCCCTTTAAGAAGGCTGACCTGCTATGGTTCTCCACCCGGGTACGGAAAGCAAAATTGGTCCCTCTCCTCGCTGGAAGTCCAAAAAAAAGGTGTAAATTTGACTAAGTGCCTAGGAGGATGTCCCTTTAAGAAGGCCGACGTGCTATGGTCCTCCACCTGGGTCAGGAACGCAAAATTGTCCCTCTCCTCGCTGGAAGTCCAAAAAAAAGGCGTGAATTTGACTAAGTGCCTAGGAGCATTTCCCTTAAAGAAGGCCGACGTGCTATGGTTCTCCACCTGGGTCTGGAACGCCAAATTAGTCCCTCTCCTCGCTGGAAGTCCAAAAAAAAGGCGGAAATTTGACTAAGTGCCTAGGAGGATGTCCCTTTAAGAAGGCTGACCTGCTATGGTTCTCCACCCGGGTACGGAAAGCAAAATTAGTCCCTCTCCTCGCTGGAAGTCCAAAAAAAAGGCGGAAATTTGACTAAGTGCCTAGGAGGATGTCCCTTTAAGAAGGCTGACCTGCTATGGTTCTCCACCCGGGTACGGAAAGCAAAATTAGTCCCTCTCCTCGCTGGAAGTCCAAAAAAAAGGTGTAAATTTGACTAAGTGTCTAGGAGCATTTCCCTTTAAGAAGGCCGACGTGCTATGGTTCTCCACCTGGGTCAGGAAAGCAAAATTGTCCCTCTCCTCGCTGGAAGTCCAAAAAAAAGGCGTGAATTTGACTAAGTGCCTAGGAGCATTTCCCTTAAAGAAGGCCGACGTGCTATGGTTCTCCACCTGGGTCTGGAACGCCAAATTAGTCCCTCTCCTCGCTGGAAGTCCAAAAAAAAGGCGGAAATTTGACTAAGTGCCTAGGAGGATGTCCCTTTAAGAAGGCTGACCTGCTATGGTTCTCCACCCGGGTACGGAAAGCAAAATTAGTCCCTCTCCTAGCTGGAAGTCCAAAAAAAAGGCGTGAATTTGACTAAGTGTCTAGGAGCATTTCCCTTTAAGAAGGCCGACGTGCTATGGTTCTCCACCTGGGTACGGAACGCCAAATTAGTCCCTCTCCTAGCTGGAAGTCCAAAAAAAAGGCGTGAATTTGACTAAGTGCCTAGGAGGATGTCCCTTTAAGAAGGCCGACGTGCTATGGTTCTCCACCCGGGTCCGGAACTCAAAATGAGTCCCTCTCCTAGTTGGAAGTCATCAAAAAAAGGCGGAAATTTGACTAAGTGTCATTATTTTAGAGTACCAGGCCTCTATAGAAAAGTTTGGTTTTTTGTCTATGTGTCATCATTTTAGAGTACCAGGGCTCTATAGAAAAGTTTGGTAAATTTGACTAAGTGTCTAGGAGCATTTCCCTTTAAGAAGGCCGACGTGCTATGGTTCTCCACCTGGGTCTGGAACGCCAAATTAGTCCCTCTCCTAGCTGGAAGTCCAAAAAAAAAGGCGTGAATTTGACTAAGTGTCTAGGAGGATGTCCCCTTAAGAAGGCCGACGTGCCTTGGTTCTCTACCTGGGTACGGAACACCAAATTAGTCCCTCTCCTAGCTGGAAGTCCA
The DNA here is from genome assembly GCF_033978685.3 of Nerophis lumbriciformis. Taxonomy (NCBI): domain Eukaryota; kingdom Metazoa; phylum Chordata; class Actinopteri; order Syngnathiformes; family Syngnathidae; genus Nerophis; species Nerophis lumbriciformis. Next base: position 313,294 of record NW_027316584.1, on the reverse strand, counting down.
AAAAAAAGGCGTGAATTTGACTAAGTGTCTAGGAGCATTTCCCTTTAAGAAGGCCGACGTGCTATGGTTCTCCACCTGGGTACGGAACGCCAAATTAGTCCCTCTCCTCGCTGGAAGTCCAAAAAAAAGGCGGAAATTTGACTAAGTGCCTAGGAGGATGTCCCTTTAAGAAGGCCGACGTGCTATGGTTCTCCACCCGGGTCCGTAACTCAAAATTAGTCCCTCTCCTAGCTGGAAGTAGTCAAAAAAAGGCGGAAATTTGACTAAGTGTCATTATTTTAGAGTACCAGGCCTCTATAGAAAAGTTTGGTTTTTTGTCTATGTGTCATCATTTTAGAGTACCAGGCCTCTAGAGAAAAGTTTGGTTTTTTGTCTATGTGTCATCATTTTAGAGTACCAGGGCTCTATAGAAAAGTTTGGTAAATTTGACTAAGTGTCTAGGAGGATGTCCCTTTAAGAAGGCCGACCTGCTATGGTTCTCCACCTGGGTACGGAACGCCAAATTAGTCCCTCTCCTAGCTGGAAGTCCAAAAAAAAGGCGTAAATTTGACTAAGTGCCTAGGAGGATGTCCCTTTAAGAAGGCTGACCTGCTATGGTTCTCCACCCGGGTACGGAAAGCAAAATTAGTCCCTCTCCTCGCTGGAAGTCCAAAAAAAAGGCGTAAGTTTGACTAAGTGCCTAGGAGGATGTCCCTTTAAGAAGGCTGACCTGCTATGGTTCTCCACCCGGGTACGGAAAGCAAAATTAGTCCCTCTCCTCGCTGGAAGTCCAAAAAAAAAGGTGTAAATTTGACTAAGTGCCTAGGAGGATGTCCCTTTAAGAAGGCCGACGTGCTATGGTCCTCCACCTGGGTCAGGAACGCAAAATTGTCCCTCTCCTCGCTGGAAGTCCAAAAAAAAGGCGTGAATTTGACTAAGTGTCTAGGAGCATTTCCCTTTAAGAAGGCCGACGTGCTATGGTTCTCCACCCGGGTACGGAAAGCAAAATTAGTCCCTCTCCTCGCTGGAAGTCCAAAAATAAGGCGTAAATTTGACTAAGTGCCTAGGAGGATGTCCCTTTAAGAAGGCTGACCTGCTATGGTTCTCCACCCGGGTACGGAAAGCAAAATTAGTCCCTCTCCTCGCTGGAAGTCCAAAAAAAAGGCGTAAATTTGACTAAGTGCCTAGGAGGATGTCCCTTTAAGAAGGCTGACCTGCTATGGTTCTCCACCCGGGTACGGAAAGCAAAATTGGTCCCTCTCCTCGCTGGAAGTCCAAAAAAAAGGTGTAAATTTGACTAAGTGCCTAGGAGGATGTCCCTTTAAGAAGGCCGACGTGCTATGGTCCTCCACCTGGGTCAGGAACGCAAAATTGTCCCTCTCCTCGCTGGAAGTCCAAAAAAAAGGCGTGAATTTGACTAAGTGCCTAGGAGCATTTCCCTTAAAGAAGGCCGACGTGCTATGGTTCTCCACCTGGGTCTGGAACGCCAAATTAGTCCCTCTCCTCGCTGGAAGTCCAAAAAAAAGGCGGAAATTTGACTAAGTGCCTAGGAGGATGTCCCTTTAAGAAGGCTGACCTGCTATGGTTCTCCACCCGGGTACGGAAAGCAAAATTAGTCCCTCTCCTCGCTGGAAGTCCAAAAAAAAGGCGGAAATTTGACTAAGTGCCTAGGAGGATGTCCCTTTAAGAAGGCTGACCTGCTATGGTTCTCCACCCGGGTACGGAAAGCAAAATTAGTCCCTCTCCTCGCTGGAAGTCCAAAAAAAAGGTGTAAATTTGACTAAGTGTCTAGGAGCATTTCCCTTTAAGAAGGCCGACGTGCTATGGTTCTCCACCTGGGTCAGGAAAGCAAAATTGTCCCTCTCCTCGCTGGAAGTCCAAAAAAAAGGCGTGAATTTGACTAAGTGCCTAGGAGCATTTCCCTTAAAGAAGGCCGACGTGCTATGGTTCTCCACCTGGGTCTGGAACGCCAAATTAGTCCCTCTCCTCGCTGGAAGTCCAAAAAAAAGGCGGAAATTTGACTAAGTGCCTAGGAGGATGTCCCTTTAAGAAGGCTGACCTGCTATGGTTCTCCACCCGGGTACGGAAAGCAAAATTAGTCCCTCTCCTCGCTGGAAGTCCAAAAAAAAGGCGTAAATTTGACTAAGTGCCTAGGAGGATGTCCCTTTAAGAAGGCCGACGTGCTATGGTCCTCCACCTGGGTCAGGAACGCAAAATTGTCCCTCTCCTCGCTGGAAGTCCAAAAAAAAGGCGGAAATTTGACTAAGTGCCATCATTTTAGAGTACCAGGACTATAGCTGGGGAATTGGAGCCCTCTGGTGGACACTCGCTGCAAATGCACCCTGAATTAAACACATTATTTCCAGTTCTTTTGGTGTTCCCGGGGAATGAGAGGCCTTTTGTGGGCCAGAAAGAGTGGGGGACCCTTGGAGCCCCTATTTTCAGACAGTTTGGCTTATTTCGGTGACGCCGGGGCGTCCATCAGGTCTTCCCGGGGAATGAGAGGCCTTTTGTGGCCATATGTCAACAAAAGAGTGGGGAAATGGAGCCCTCCGGTGGACTCCCGCTGCAAATGCACCCCCCAAATTAAATACATTAATTCCAGGCCTTTTGGGGCCCTATATTCAGACGGTGTGTAGCCCTCCAGTGGACTCCCGCCTCCAATGCACCCCCCAAATTAAAGACATCACCCCCCAAATTAAAGGCATCATTTCCAGTTCTTTTGGGGCCCTATTTTCAGACAGTTTGGCGGATTTCCTTGACGCCGGGGAGTCCTACAGGTGTTCCCGGGGAATGAGAGGCCTTTTGTGGGCCAGAAAGAGTGGGGAACCCTTGGAGCCCCTATTTTCAGACAGTTTGGCTTATTTCGGTGACGCCGGGGCGTCCATCAGGTCTTCCCGGGGAATGTGAGGCCTTTCGTGGGCCATATTTTCAGACAGATTGGCCTGTTTCAGTGACGCCGAGGCGTCCATCAGGTCTTCCCGGGGAGTGTGAGGCCTTTTGGGGCCCTATTTTCAGACAGAAAAAAAAGAAAAGTAAGCCTTACACTACAAAGGACAGCGGGGAAACGCCCCCCCAGCAAAGTCACAGGGGAAGTGGGGTAGACAAGTGGAGAGTGTCTGGGGAAAAGTCCACAAAATGATCAAAAATCACACACAGGTACGAGTGCCACAAGTCCCGCCGCGTCCCACCCGAGTCCGAGGTGCCCCCCACATGCCCAAAACGCACCCAGCAAAGGCGCACTGTGAGTGGGGAAGAAAAGTTGGAAAAGTGGGCAAAAGTCCCGAATTTGATCCAAAATTATACCCAGGTTCGAGTCCCACAAGTCCCGCCGCGTTCCACCAGTGTTCCGGGGTGCCTACAATGTCCACAACTTACCCAGCAAAGGCGCACTGTGATTGGGAAGAAAAGTTGGGAAAGTGGGCAAAAGTCCCGAATTTGAGCCAAAATCACACCCAGGTTCGAGTCCCACAAGTCCCGCCGCGTTCCACCAGGGTTCCGGGGTGCCTGACATGTCCACGACGCACCCAGCAAAGGCGCACTGTGATTGGGAAGAAAAGTTGGGAAAGTGGGCAAAAGTCCCGAATTTGAGCCAAAATCACACCCAGGTTCGAGTCCCACAAGTCCCGCCGCGTTCCACCAGGGTTCCGGGGTGCCTGACATGTCCACGACGCACCCAGCAAAGGCGCACTGTGATTGGGAAGAAAAGTTGGAAAAGTGGGCAAAAGTCCGGAAAAATGACCAAAAACCACACCCAGGTTAGAGCCCCACACGTCCTGCAGTCGCACCCGAGTCCTGGGATGCCCAACATGTCCAAAAAAATCAAAAAAAGCCCAAAAAATCAAAAAAATCCCCGGGCCGTATCTTGGACGCCGGCGTACCGCGTTCGGCCCTCGTGCCGTAGTTTGGCGACCGATTGTAAAAATTTGCCGCGACCGGCTAGTTTTTTTCCTTGGAGTAAATAGAGAGTAGATCCAGCAGAAAATATGCACTATAAACAAAGAGAGGGAGTTTGGAGGGGGGCAAAAACGCCCTCTTGGAACTTTTGCAGCAGCACACATCAAACTAGCGGGGAGAAGGCATGCATAGCAAAAGTCCACGAAATGATCAAAAATCACACCCAGGTTCGAGTCCCACAAGTCCCGCCGCGTTCCACCAGTGTGCCTGACATGTCCACAACGCACCCAGCAAAGGCGCACTGTGAGTGGGCAAGAAAAGTTGGGAAAGTGGGCAAAAGTCCCGAATTTGGTCCAAAATCACACCCAGGTTCGAGTCCCACAAGTCCCGCCGCGTTCCACCAGTGTGCCTGACATGTCCACAACGCACCCAGCAAAGGCGCACTGTGAGTGGGCAAGAAAAGTTGGGAAAGTGGGCAAAAGTCCCGAATTTGGTCCAAAATCACACCCAGGTTCGAGTCCCACAAGTCCCGCCGCGTTCCACCAGGGTTCCGGGGTGCCTACAATGTCCACAACGCACCCAGCAAAGGCGCACTGTGAGTGGGCAAGAAAAGTTGGGAAAGTGGGCAAAAGTCCCGAATTTGGTCCAAAATCACACCCAGGTTCGAGTCCCACAAGTCCCGCCGCGTTCCACCAGGGTTCCGGGGTGCCTACAATGTCCACAACTTACCCAGCAAAGGTGCACTGTGATTGGGAAGAAAAGTTGGGAAAGTGGGCAAAAGTCCCGAATTTGGTCCAAAATCACACCCAGGTTCGAGTCCCACAAGTCCCGCCGCGTTCCACCAGGGTTCCGGGGTGCCTACAATGTCCACAACGCACCCAGCAAAGGCGCACTGTGATTGGGAAGAAAAGTTGGGAAAGTGGGCAAAAGTCCCGAATTTGGTCCAAAATCACACCCAGGTTCGAGTCCCACAAGTCCCGCCGCGTTCCACCAGGGTTCCGGGGTGCCTACAATGTCCACAACTTACCCAGCAAAGGTGCACTGTGATTGGGAAGAAAAGTTGGGAAAGTGGGCAAAAGTCCCGCATTTGGTCCAAAATTATACCCAGGTTCGAGTCCCACAAGTCCCGCCGCGTTCCACCAGTGTCTCGGGGTGCCTACAATGTCCACAACGCACCCAGCAAAGGCGCACTGTGATTGGGAAGAAAAGTTGGGAAAGTGGGCAAAAGTCCCGAATTTGGTCCAAAATCACACCCAGGTTCGAGTCCCACAAGTCCCGCCGCGTTCCACCAGTGTCTCGGGGTGCCTACAATGTCCACAACGCACCCAGCAAAGGCGCACTGTGATTGGGAAGAAAAGTTGGGAAAGTGGGCAAAAGTCCCGAATTTGGTCCAAAATCACACCCAGGTTCGAGTCCCACAAGTCCCGCCGCGTTCCACCAGTGTCTCGGGGTGCCTACAATGTCCACAACGCACCCAGCAAAGGCGCACTGTGATTGGGAAGAAAAGTTGGGAAAGTGGGCAAAAGTCCCGAATTTGGTCCAAAATCACACCCAGGTTCGAGTCCCACAAGTCCCGCCGCGTTCCACCAGTGTTCCGGGGTGCCTGACATGTCCAAGACGCACCCAGCAAAGGCGCACTGTGATTGGGAAGAAAAGTTGGGAAAGTGGGCAAAAGTCCCGAATTTGGTCCAAAATCACACCCAGGTTCGAGTCCCACAAGTCCCGCCGCGTTCCACCGGTGTCCCGGGGGTGCCTGGCATGTCCACAACTTACCCAGCAAAGGCGCACTGTGATTGGGAAGAAAAGTTGGGAAAGTGGGCAAAAGTCCCGAATTTGGTCCAAAATCACACCCAGGTTCGAGTCCCACAAGTCCCGCCGCGTTCCACCAGTGTCTCGGGGTGCCTACAATGTCCACGACGCACCCAGCAAAGGCGCACTGTGATTGGGAAGAAAAGTTGGGAAAGTGGGCAAAAGTCCCGAATTTGGTCCAAAATCACACCCAGGTTCGAGTCCCAAAAGTCCCGCCGCGTTCCACCAGTGTCTCGGGGTGCCTACAATGTCCACAACGCACCCAGCAAAGGCGCACTGTGATTGGGAAGAAAAGTTGGGAAAGTGGGCAAAAGTCCCGAATTTGGTCCAAAATCACACCCAGGTTCGAGTCCCACAAGTCCCGCCGCGTTCCACCAGTGTCTCGGGGTGCCTACAATGTCCACAAGGCACCCAGCAAAGGCGCACTGTGATTGGGAAGAAAAGTTGGGAAAGTGGGCAAAAGTCCCGAATTTGGTCCAAAATCACACCCAGGTTCGAGTCCCACAAGTCCCGCCGCGTTCCACCAGGGTTCCGGGGTGCCTACAATGTCCACGACGCACCCAGCAAAGGCGCACTGTGATTGGGAAGAAAAGTTGGGAAAGTGGGCAAAAGTCCCGAATTTGGTCCAAAATCACACCCAGGTTCGAGTCCCACAAGTCCCGCCGCGTTCCACCAGTGTCTCGGGGTGCCTACAATGTCCACAACGCACCCAGCAAAGGCGCACTGTGATTGGGAAGAAAAGTTGGGAAAGTGGGCAAAAGTCCCGAATTTGGTCCAAAATCACACCCAGGTTCGAGTCCCACAAGTCCCGCCGCGTTCCACCAGTGTCTCGGGGTGCCTACAATGTCCACAAGGCACCCAGCAAAGGCGCACTGTGATTGGGAAGAAAAGTTGGGAAAGTGGGCAAAAGTCCCGAATTTGGTCCAAAATCACACCCAGGTTCGAGTCCCACAAGTCCCGCCGCGTTCCACCAGTGTTCCGGGGTGCCTGACATGTCCAAGACGCACCCAGCAAAGGCGCACTGTGATTGGGAAGAAAAGTTGGGAAAGTGGGCAAAAGTCCCGAATTTGGTCCAAAATCACACCCAGGTTCGAGTCCCACAAGTCCCGCCGCGTTCCACCAGTGTCTCGGGGTGCCTACAATGTCCACAACGCACCCAGCAAAGGCGCACTGTGATTGGGAAGAAAAGTTGGGAAAGTGGGCAAAAGTCCCGAATTTGGTCCAAAATCACACCCAGGTTCGAGTCCCACAAGTCCCGCCGCGTTCCACCAGGGTTCCGGGGTGCCTACAATGTCCACAACTCACCCAGCAAAGGCGCACTGTGATTGGGCAGAAAAGTTGGGAAAGTGGGCAAAAGTCCCGAATTTGGTCCAAAATCACACCCAGGTTCGAGTCCCACAAGTCCCGCCGCGTTCCACCAGGGTTCCGGGGTGCCTACAATGTCCACAACTCACCCAGCAAAGGCGCACTGTGATTGGGAAGAAAAGTTGGGAAAGTGGGCAAAAGTCCCGAATTTGGTCCATAATTATACCCAGGTTCGAGTCCCACAAGTCCCGCCGCATTCCACCAGTGTTCCGGGGTGCCTGACATGTCCACGACGCACCCAGCAAAGGCGCACTGTGATTGGGAAGAAAAGTTGGGAAAGTGGGCAAAAGTCCCGAATTTGGTCCAAAATCACACCCAGGTTCGAGTCCCACAAGTCCCGCCGCGTTCCACCAGGGTTCCGGGGTGCCTACAATGTCCACGACGCACCCAGCAAAGGCGCACTGTGATTGGGAAGAAAAGTTGGGAAAGTGGGCAAAAGTCCCGAATTTGGTCCAAAATCACACCCAGGTTCGAGTCCCACAAGTCCCGCCGCGTTCCACCAGGGTTCCGGGGTGCCTACAATGTCCACGACGCACCCAGCAAAGGCGCACTGTGATTGGGAAGAAAAGTTGGGAAAGTGGGCAAAAGTCCCGAATTTGGTCCAAAATCACACCCAGGTTCGAGTCCCACAAGTCCCGCCGCGTTCCACCAGGGTTCCGGGGTGCCTACAATGTCCACGACGCACCCAGCAAAGGCGCACTGTGATTGGGAAGAAAAGTTGGGAAAGTGGGCAAAAGTCCCGAATTTGGTCCAAAATCACACCCAGGTTCGAGTCCCACAAGTCCCGCCGCGTTCCACCAGGGTTCCGGGGTGCCTACAATGTCCACGACGCACCCAGCAAAGGCGCACTGTGATTGGGAAGAAAAGTTGGGAAAGTGGGCAAAAGTCCCGAATTTGGTCCAAAATCACACCCAGGTTCGAGTCCCACAAGTCCCGCCGCGTTCCACCAGGGTTCCGGGGTGCCTACAATGTCCACGACGCACCCAGCAAAGGCGCACTGTGATTGGGAAGAAAAGTTGGGAAAGTGGGCAAAAGTCCCGAATTTGATCCAAAATTATGCCCGGGTTGGAGTACCACGAGTCCGGCCGCGTTCCACCGGTGTCCCGGGGGTGCCTGGCATGTCCACAACTTACCCAGCAAAGGCGCACTGTGATTGGGAAGAAAAGTTGGGAAAGTGGGCAAAAGTCCCGAATTTGATCCAAAATTATGCCCGGGTTGGAGTACCACGAGTCCGGCCGCGTTCCACCGGTGTCCCGGGGGTGCCTGCCATGTCCACAACTTACCCAGCAAAGGCGCACTGTGATTGGGAAGAAAAGTTGGGAAAGTGGGCAAAAGTCCCGAATTTGATCCAAAATTATGCCCGGGTTGGAGTACCACGAGTCCGGCCGCGTTCCACCGGTGTCCCGGGGGTGCCTGGCATGTCCACAACTTACCCAGCAAAGGCGCACTGTGATTGGGAAGAAAAGTTGGGAAAGTGGGCAAAAGTCCCGAATTTGATCCAAAATTATGCCCGGGTTGGAGTACCACGAGTCCGGCCGCGTTCCACCGGTGTCCCGGGGGTGCCTGGCATGTCCACAACTTACCCAGCAAAGGCGCACTGTGATTGGGAAGAAAAGTTGGGAAAGTGGGGAAAAAAAGGACCGGAAAATATCCAAAATTATGCCCGGGTTGGAGTACCACGAGTCCGGCCGCGTTCCACCGGTGTCCCGGGGGTGCCTGGCACGTCCACAACTTACCCAGCAAAGGCGCACTGTCAGTGGGGAAGACCAAACATGTCTCGGATTTTTTCCAAGTACCTTAACGAGAGAGGCTAAAAAGCACCTGTTTTTACCTTCTCTCGTTGTTGTACTTAGAAAAAAAACGAGAAAATAAAAAATCTGGGTTTTTTTCTAAGTACCTTAACGAGAGAGGCTAAAAAAAACCATTTTTTACCTTCTCTCGTTGTTGTACTTAGAAAAAAAACGAGAAAAAAAATTTTCCCCATTCATTTCAATGGGAGTTCATTTTTTTTTTGGGATTTTTTCTAAGTACCTTAACGAGAGAGGCTTAATTTTTCACCTACTTTTTACCTTCTCTCGATTTTTCGTTTTTTACCTGGTCGACCAAAACACCTCCATCTCGTTACTATGTGCACCATGTCTGACAGGCTGAAATCACAGGGAACGCGTCCGAGTCAAAGTGAGCTATTTTCGGACACAAATATGGTGTTTTTCCCCTCTATCCTCTGGTTCTTTTTTCAAACTGATCTTCCAGCATCTGAGCGACAGGGGCTCATGCAGACACCTGTGTCCGCCCGAGGGGCGCCTTCCCGGACACATATATGGTGCTTCCCCCCTCTTTACCCCGGTCCTTTTTCAAACTGATCTTCCAGCATCTGAGCGACAGGGGCTCATGCAGACACCTGTGTCCGCCCGAGGGGCGCCTTCCCGGACACATATATGGTGTTTTTCCCCTCTATCCTCTGGTCCTTTTTTCAAACTGATCTTCCAGCATCTGAGCGACAGGGGCTCATGCAGACACCTGTGTCCGCCCGAGGGGCGCCTTCCCGGACACATATATGGTGCTTTCCCCCTCTTTACCCCGGTCCTTTTTCAAACTGCTCTTCCAGCATCTGAGCGACAGGGGCTCATGCAGACACCTGTGTCCGCCTAAGGGGCGCCTTCTCGGACACATTTTCAACTTTTCCCGCATGAATGAAATCCTGGAACTGATTCCACCCAGGTACTTAGGGCTTCCAGGGCTTGAGCGACAGGGGCTCTGTCCGGAGCGTGTGTCCGCCTAGGGGGCGCTGTCCCGGACACATTTTCAACTTTTCCCGCATGGATGAAATCCTGGAACTGATTCCACCCAGGTACTTAGGGCTTCCAGGGCTTGAGCGACAGGGGCTCTGTCCGGAGCGTGTGTCCGCCTAGGGGGCGCTGTCTCGGACACATTTTCAACTTTTCCCGCATGGATGAAATCCTGGAACTGATTCCACCCAGGTACTTAGGGCTTCCAGGGCTTGAGCGACAGGGGCTCTGTCCGGAGCGTGTGTCCGCCTAGGGGGCGCTGTCTCGGACACATTTTCAACTTTTCCCGCATGGATGAAATCCTGGAACTGATTCCACCCAGGTACTTAGGGCTTCCAGGGCTTGAGCGACAGGGGCTCTGTCCGGAGCGTGTGTCCGCCTAGAGGGCGCTGTCTCGGACACATTTTCAACTTTTCCCGCATGAATGAAATCCTGGAACTGATTCCACCCAGGTACTTAGGGCTTCCAGGGCTTGAGCGACAGGGGCTCTGTCCGGAGCGTGTGTCCGCCTAGAGGGCGCTGTCTCGGACACATTTTCAACTTTTCCCGCATGAATGAAATCCTGGAACTGATTCCACCCAGGTACTTAGGGCTTCCAGGGCTTGAGCGACAGGGGCTCTGTCCGGAGCGTGTGTCCGCCTAGGGGGCGCTGTCTCGGACACATTTTCAACTTTTCCCGCATGGATGAAATCCTGGAACTGATTCCACCCAGGTACTTAGGACTTCCAGGGCTTGAGCGACAGGGGCTCTGTCCGGAGCGTGTGTCCGCCTAGGGGGCGCTGTCTCGGACACATTTTCAACTTTTCCCGCATGAATGAAATCCTGGAACTGATTCCACCCAGGTACTTGGCGCTTCCAGGGCTCGAGCGACAGGGGCTCGGTCCGGAGCGCGCGTCCGCCTAGGGGGCGCTGTCTCGGACACATTTTCAACTTTTCCCGTATGAATGAAATCCTGGACCTCCGTCCAGGTACTCGGGGCTTCCCAGGACTTGAGCGACAGGGGCTCGGACCTGGGAAAAGCCCCGGCCCACTTCCCCTTTCCCCTCTAACCCTCTGGTAAACACGACTTGCCACGGAGCGGCCCTCACCGGCCGGCGTCAGCCGGTTACCCAGGTGGGGGATTCCTCCGGCCCTGCAGGTCTGCCTCTATTGCCGCCCGGCAAGCCCGATTTGAAGCGAGATCGAGACGACCCGTCTGCCCTAGTTGTCCTACATCGGACCCGCTCCGGCTCGGCCCCAGCGTCCCTTCGCGCATATGCCATCCGGGCCCACGCCCCGGGTGGTGCCGGAGGGCCTGGGCAGCGACGGCTGCGGTGCTTCCGGAAACACCTTTTTCGAACCCTAGGCGGCGCCATGAGACACTGCGCGCAACCCATGCCACCCCTTCGTAGACCCGGCAGGACAGCGTGCCGAAAACCACTCTCAGCCGAGCATGATGTTGGCCCCGCGGGACTCCTCGGGCTGTGTGCGACGGCTCACGGCCCGTGCAAGCCGCTTGCGCGCTGACTGAAAGGCAAGTGTCACCGAACGTTCGGCTTGGCCGGTAGGCATCCCGGCCGGGAATCACAGAAGCCAGTAAACACGCTAGCGGGTCTACCTGGTTGATCCTGCCAGTAGCATATGCTTGTCTCAAAGATTAAGCCATGCAAGTGCAAGTGCAAACGAGTTTGACAGTGAAACTACGAATGGCTCATTAAATCAGTTATGGTTCCTTTGAACACTCCACCGTTACTTGGATAACTGTGGCAATTCTAGAGCTAATACATGCATACGAGCGCTGACCCTGGACGGGGATGCGCGCATTTATCAGAACGAAAACCCATACGGGATTCTAAGGATGGTGTTCGGGTGCCTGGACTGGTTCTAATGAGGTAGCTGAAGGGGGATCGGGCCCCTCAAAACAACAATATAAATGGCACCACACGGGGACCGGGCCCCTTAAGCTGTGGTAATCTGAGACCGGCAAGCTCTGGCCACTGGAGGCGTGGTAGTCTTGCCTTAATATTTATATGGACGCCATGAGAAGGTTCCTCATGTGCTGACATAATAATAACACGGACCAGAGCACCTTCGGGACAATACCCCTGTTACGAGCCCAGCGCGTGTGCGGGCGCGGCTGCCGGTGGACCTCGCGTCTCGGGCAGTCCGCGTTACGCGCGCGACGGGTGGCGGGCAGGGTGAGCCCCACCCCTTTGTGAGCGCACCCCGTGCGCAGCGACCCCTGTTACGAGCCCCCGGCCACGGGGGTGGCGGGCAGGTAAGCTGCGCTCGCGCGGCGACCCCTGTTACGAACCCCCGGCCACGGGGGTGGCGGGCAGGTAAGCTGCGGGCGCGCAGTGACCCCTGTTACGAGCCCCCGGCCACGGGGGTGGCGGGCAGGTAAGCTGCGCGTGCGGAGGGCGCGCGGAGTGACCCCTGTTACGAGCCCCCGGCCACGGGGGTGGCGGGCAGGTAAGCTCCGCATAATAATAACACGGACCAGAGCACCTTCGGGACAATACCCCTGTTACGAGCCCAGCGCGTGTGCGGGCGCGGCTGCCGGTGGACCTCGCGTCTCGGGCAGTCCGCGTTACGCGCGCGACGGGTGGCGGGCAGGGTGAGCCCCACCCCTTTGTGAGCGCACCCCGTGCGCAGCGACCCCTGTTACGAGCCCCCGGCCACGGGGGTGGCGGGCAGGTAAGCTGCGCTCGCGCGGCGACCCCTGTTACGAACCCCCGGCCACGGGGGTGGCGGGCAGGTAAGCTGCGGGCGCGCAGTGACCCCTGTTACGAGCCCCCGGCCACGGGGGTGGCGGGCAGGTAAGCTGCGCGTGCGGAGGGCGCGCGGAGTGACCCCTGTTACGAGCCCCCGGCCACGGGGGTGGCGGGCAGGTAAGCTCCGCGCGCCGCGCGCCCACGATCGAACAAGTTGGGTCTGCCTCTAAGAGAAGGAAATCGGGGCCTTGAGGTGTGGGGCTGACGGGCTTCTGCCCGTTCTCCGCCGCTCCCTTGGCATGGCATGGTAAGGACTGGATGGTGTTGGACACGTGTGCTACTGGGGAAACTGCCGCGGGCTATTCGCTCTCGTTATCCATACCCACTAGATCCATGGTTTAAGCGGTGCTTCATACTAGCGGTTTGGTCGGTCTACCGCCGTGACGCGCCCCCTTTCGGGGGGGTTTGCTGCACGTGTGAGGGGGGTGGCCGAGCCGCCGGTGTTGGGTGCATTACGCCGGCCATGAAGAAGGTGGTTGATGCAGGGGGGAATTGCCTGGGGGGTCAGAGAGAGACACACGGCCGGTGAACGTCCCCACCGGCGCCCGGGAAGGGATTGAGCAACCCGTTTCCCGGGGGTTTTCTCGTAAGTGCCTGAGGGCCGCCCGGAAGGGGGTGAAGCGTCTCGCGCGTGCGGGGCGAGACCACACCTTCCGCGTGCCGGCCCTCTGCCGGCGTACCAGGCGGGCAGGAGGCCCGCCACGGGGAGAGACCATGGGGCTCAAGTTGTCGACCTCCACGCGGTGAGCCCTGGAAACTAGTGCAAACTAGGCCAACGACAACACCATGGAGCCGGGGGCCGCGGGGCCCCCGCTCGGGCTTTGGAAGTCAAGTCACCAACAAAAGAAATTTGACTAAGTGTCTAGGAGCAGGTCCCTTTAAGAAGGCCGACCTGCTATGGTTCTCCACCTGGGTCCGTAACGCAAAATTAGTCCCTCTCCTAGCTGGAAGTCCAAAAAAAAAGGCGTGAATTTGACTAAGTGTCTAGGAGGATGTCCCTTTAAGAAGGCCGACGTCCCTTGGTTCTCCACCTGGGTACGGAACGCCAAATTAGTCCCTCTCCTAGCTGGAAGTAGTCAAAAAAAGGCGGAAATTTGACTAAGTGTCATTATTTTAGAGTACCAGGCCTCTATAGAAAAGTTTGGTTTTTTGTCTATGTGTCATCATTTTAGAGTACCAGGCCTCTATAGAAAAGTTTGGTTTTTTGTCTATGTGTCATCATTTTAGAGTACCAGGGCTCTATAGAAAAGTTTGGTAAATTTGACTAAGTGTCTAGGAGCATTTCCCTTTAAGAAGGCCGACGTGCTATGGTTCTCCACCTGGGTCAGGAAAGCAAAATTGTCCCTCTCCTCGCTGGAAGTCCAAAAAAAAGGCGTGAATTTGACTAAGTGCCTAGGAGGATGTCCCTTTAAGAAGGCCGACGTGCTATGGTTCTCCACCTGGGTCAGGAAAGCAAAATTGTCCCTCTCCTCGCTGGAAGTCCAAAAAAAAGGCGTGAATTTGACTAAGTGCCTAGGAGGATGTCCCTTTAAGAAGGCCGACGTGCTATGGTTCTCCACCCGGGTACAGAAAGCAAAATTAGTCCCTCTCCTCGCTGGAAGTCCAAAAAAAAGGCGTGAATTTGACTAAGTGCCTAGGAGGATGTCCCTTTAAGAAGGCCGACCTGCTATGGTTCTCCACCTGGGTCTGGAACGCCAAATTAGTCCCTCTCCTCGCTGGAAGTCCAAAAAAAAGGCGGAAATTTGACTAAGTGCCTAGGAGGATGTCCCTTAAAGAAGGCCGACGTGCTATGGTTCTCCACCTGGGTCTGGAACGCCAAATTAGTCCCTCTCCTCGCTGGAAGTCCAAAAAAAAGGCGTGAATTTGACTAAGTGCCTAGGAGCATTTCCCTTTAAGAAGGCCGACGTGCTATGGTTCTCCACCTGGGTCAGGAAAGCAAAATTGTCCCTCTCCTCGCTGGAAGTCCAAAAAAAAGGCGTGAATTTGACTAAGTGCCTAGGAGGATGTCCCTTTAAGAAGGCCGACGTGCTATGGTTCTCCACCTGGGTCAGGAAAGCAAAATTGTCCCTCTCCTCGCTGGAAGTCCAAAAAAAAGGCGTGAATTTGACTAAGTGCCTAGGAGCATTTCCCTTTAAGAAGGCCGACGTGCTATGGTTCTCCACCTGGGTCAGGAAAGCAAAATTGTCCCTCTCCTCGCTGGAAGTCCAAAAAAAAGGCGTGAATTTGACTAAGTGCCTAGGAGGATGTCCCTTAAAGAAGGCCGACGTGCTATGGTTCTCCACCTGGGTCTGGAACGCCAAATTAGTCCCTCTCCTCGCTGGAAGTCCAAAAAAAAGGCGTAAATTTGACTAAGTGCCTAGGAGGATGTCCCTTTAAGAAGGCTGACCTGCTATGGTTCTCCACCCGGGTGCGGAAAGCAAAATTAGTCCCTCTCCTCGCTGGAAGTCCAAAAAAAGGCGGAAATTTGACTAAGTGCCTAGGAGGATGTCCCTTTAAGAAGGCTGACCTGCTATGGTTCTCCACCCGGGTACGGAAAGCAAAATTAGTCCCTCTCCTCGCTGGAAGTCCAAAAAAAAGGCGTAAATTTGACTAAGTGCCTAGGAGGATGTCCCTTTAAGAAGGCCGACGTGCTATGGTTCTCCACCTGGGTCAGGAACGCAAAATTAGTCCCTCTCCTCGCTGGAAGTCCAAAAAAAAAGGTGTAAATTTGACTAAGTGTCTAGGAGCATTTCCCTTTAAGAAGGCCGACCTGCTATGGTTCTCCACCCGGGTCCGGAACTCAAAATTAGTCCCTCTCCTAGTTGGAAGTCATCAAAAAAAGGCGGAAATTTGACTAAGTGCCATCATTTTAGAGTACCAGGACTATAGCTGGGGAATTGGAGCCCTCTGGTGGACACTCGCTGCAAATGCACCCTGAATTAAACACATTATTTCCAGTTCTTTTGGGGCCCTATTTTCAGACGTTGTGGAGCCCTCCAGTGGACTCCCGCCTCCAATGCACCCCCATAATTATAGACATCACCCCCCAAATTAAAGACATTATTTCCAGTTCTTTTGGGGCCCTATTTTCAGCCGGTTTGGCGTATTTCCTTGACGCCGGGGAGTCCTACAGGTGTTCCCGGGGAATGAGAGGCCTTTTGTGGGCCAGAAAGAATGGGGAACCCTTGGAGCCCCTATTTTCAGACAGTTTGGCTTATTTCGGTGACGCCGGGGCGTCCATCAGGTCTTCCCGGGGAATGAGAGGCCTTTTGTGGCCATATGTCAACAAAAGAGTGGGGAAGTGGAGCCCTCCGGTGGACTCCCGCTGCAAATGCACCCCCCAAATTAAATACATTAATTCCAGGCCTTTTGGGGCCCTATATTCAGACGGTGTGTAGCCCTCCAGTGGACTCCCGCCTCCAATGCACCCCCCAAATTAAAGACATCACCCCCCCAAATTAAAGGCATCATTTCCAGTTCTTTTGGGGCCCTATTTTCAGACAGTTTGGCGTATTTCCTTGACGCCGGGGAGTCCTACAGGTGTTCCCGGGGAATGAGAGGCCTTTTGTGGGCCAGAAAGAGTGGGGGACCCTTGGAGCCCCTATTTTCAGACAGTTTGGCTTATTTCGGTGACGCCGGGGCGTCCATCAGGTCTTCCCGGGGAATGAGAGGCCTTTTGTGGCCATATGTCAACAAAAGAGTGGGGAAATGGAGCCCTCCGGTGGACTCCCGCTGCAAATGCACCCCCCAAATTAAATACATTAATTCCAGGCCTTTTGGGGCCCTATATTCAGACGGTGTGGAGCCCTCCAGTGGACTCCCGCCTCCAATGCACCCCCATAATTATAGACATCACCCCCCAAATTAAAGGCATCATTTCCAGTTCTTTTGGGCCCCTATTTTCAGACGGTTTGGCGTATTTCCTTGACGCCGGGGAGTCCTACAGGTGTTCCCGGGGAATGAGAGGCCTTTTGTGGGCCAGAAAGAGTGGGGAACCCTTGGAGCCCCTATTTTCAGACAGTTTGGCTTATTTCGGTGACGCCGGGGGGGTCCTTCAGGTCTCCCCGGGGAATGAGAGGCCTTTTGGGGCCATACATAGGTCAACAAAAGAGTGGGGAATTGGAGCCCTCCGGTGGACTCCCGCTGCAAATGCACCCCCCAAATTAAATACATTAATTCCAGGCCTTTTGGGGCCCTATATTCAGACGGTGTGGAGCCCTCCAGTGGACTCCCGCCTCCAATGCACCCCCATAATTATAGACATCACCCCCCAAATTAAACACATTATTTCCAGTTCTTTTGGGCCTCTATTTTCAGACGGTTTGGCGTATTTCCTTGACGCCGGGGAGTCCTACAGGTGTTCCCGGGGAATGAGAGGCCTTTTGTGGGCCAGAAAGAGTGGGGAACCCTTGGAGCCCCTATTTTCAGACAGTTTGCCGTATTTCGGTGACGCCGGGGCGTCCGTCAGGTCTTCCCGGGGAATGTGAGGCCTTTCGTGGGCCATATTTTCAGACAGATTGGCCTGTTTCAGTGACGCCGAGGCGTCCATCAGGTCTTCCCGGGGAGTGTGAGGCCTTTTGGGGCCCTATTTTCAGACAGAAAAAAAAGAAAAGTAACCCTTACACTACAAAGGACAGCGGGGAAACGCCCCCCCAGCAAAGTCACAGGGGAAGTGGGGTAGACAAGTGGAGAGTGTCTGGGGAAAAGTCCACAAAATGATCAAAAATCACACACAGGTACGAGTGCCACAAGTCCCGCCGCGTCCCACCCGAGTCCGAGGTGCCCCCCACATGCCCAAAACGCACCCAGCAAAGGCGCACTGTGATTGGGAAGAAAAGTTGGGAAAGTGGGCAAAAGTCCGGAAAAATGACCAAAAACCACACCCAGGTTAGAGCCCCACACGTCCTGCAGTCGCACCCGAGTCCTGGGATGCCCAACATGTCCAAAAAAATCAAAAAAAGCCCAAAAAATCAAAAAAATCCCCGGGCCGTATCTTGGACGCCGGCGTACCGCGTTCGGCCCTCGTGCCGTAGTTTGGCGACCGATTGTAAAAATTTGCCGCGACCGGCTAGTTTTTTTCCTTGGACTAAATAGAGAGTAGATCCAGCAGAAAATATGCACTATAAACAAAGAGAGGGAGTTTGGAGGGGGGCAAAAACGCCCTCTTGGAACTTTTGCAGCAGCACACATCAAACTAGCGGGGAGAAGGCATGCATAGCAAAAGTCCACGAAATGATCCAAAATCACACCCAGGTTAGAGTCCCACAAGTCCCGCCGCGTTCCACCAGTGTCTCGGGGTGCCTACAATGTCCACGACGCACCCAGCAAAGGCGCACTGTGATTGGGAAGAAAAGTTGGGAAAGTGGGCAAAAGTCCCGAATTTGGTCCAAAATCACACCCAGGTTCGAGTCCCACAAGTCCCGCCGCGTTCCACCAGGGTCTCGGGGTGCCTACAATGTCCACAACGCACCCAGCAAAGGCGCACTGTGATTGGGAAGAAAAGTTGGGAAAGTGGGCAAAAGTCCCGAATTTGGTCCAAAATCACACCCAGGTTCGAGTCCCACAAGTCCCGCCGCGTTCCACCGGTGTCCCGGGGGTGCCTGGCATGTCCACAACTTACCCAGCAAAGGCGCACTGTGATTGGGAAGAAAAGTTGGGAAAGTGGGCAAAAGTCCCGAATTTGGTCCAAAATCACACCCAGGTTCGAGTCCCACAAGTCCCGCCGCGTTCCACCGGTGTCTCGGGGTGCCTACAATGTCCACAACGCACCCAGCAAAGGCGCACTGTGATTGGGAAGAAAAGTTGGGAAAGTGGGCAAAAGTCCCGAATTTGGTCCAAAATCACACCCAGGTTCGAGTCCCACAAGTCCCGCCGCGTTCCACCAGGGTTCCGGGGTGCCTACAATGTCCACAACGCACCCAGCAAAGGCGCACTGTGATTGGGAAGAAAAGTTGGGAAAGTGGGCAAAAGTCCCGAATTTGGTCCAAAATCACACCCAGGTTCGAGTCCCACAAGTCCCGCCGCGTTCCACCAGGGTTCCGGGGTGCCTACAATGTCCACAACGCACCCAGCAAAGGCGCACTGTGAGTGGGAAGAAAAGTTGGGAAAGTGGGCAAAAGTCCCGAATTTGGTCCAAAATCACACCCAGGTTCGAGTCCCACAAGTCCCGCCGCGTTCCACCAGGGTTCCGGGGTGCCTACAATGTCCACAACGCACCCAGCAAAGGCGCACTGTGATTGGGAAGAAAAGTTGGGAAAGTGGGCAAAAGTCCCGAATTTGGTCCAAAATCACACCCAGGTTCGAGTCCCACAAGTCCCGCCGCGTTCCACCAGTGTCTCGGGGTGCCTACAATGTCCACAACGCACCCAGCAAAGGCGCACTGTGATTGGGAAGAAAAGTTGGGAAAGTGGGCAAAAGTCCCGAATTTGGTCCAAAATCACACCCAGGTTCGAGTCCCACAAGTCCCGCCGCGTTCCACCAGGGTTCCGGGGTGCCTACAATGTCCACAACGCACCCAGCAAAGGCGCACTGTGATTGGGAAGAAAAGTTGGGAAAGTGGGCAAAAGTCCCGAATTTGGTCCAAAATCACACCCAGGTTCGAGTCCCACAAGTCCCGCCGCGTTCCACCAGGGTTCCGGGGTGCCTACAATGTCCACAACGCACCCAGCAAAGGCGCACTGTGAGTGGGAAGAAAAGTTGGGAAAGTGGGCAAAAGTCCCGAATTTGGTCCAAAATCACACCCAGGTTCGAGTCCCACAAGTCCCGCCGCGTTCCACCGGTGTCCCGGGGGTGCCTGGCATGTCCACAACTTACCCAGCAAAGGCGCACTGTGATTGGGAAGAAAAGTTGGGAAAGTGGGCAAAAGTCCCGAATTTGGTCCAAAATCACACCCAGGTTCGAGTCCCACAAGTCCCGCCGCGTTCCACCGGTGTCTCGGGGTGCCTACAATGTCCACAACGCACCCAGCAAAGGCGCACTGTGATTGGGAAGAAAAGTTGGGAAAGTGGGCAAAAGTCCCGAATTTGGTCCAAAATCACACCCAGGTTCGAGTCCCACAAGTCCCGCCGCGTTCCACCAGGGTTCCGGGGTGCCTACAATGTCCACAACGCACCCAGCAAAGGCGCACTGTGAGTGGGAAGAAAAGTTGGGAAAGTGGGCAAAAGTCCCGAATTTGGTCCAAAATCACACCCAGGTTCGAGTCCCACAAGTCCCGCCGCGTTCCACCAGGGTTCCGGGGTGCCTACAATGTCCACAACGCACCCAGCAAAGGCGCACTGTGATTGGGAAGAAAAGTTGGGAAAGTGGGCAAAAGTCCCGAATTTGGTCCAAAATCACACCCAGGTTCGAGTCCCACAAGTCCCGCCGCGTTCCACCAGGGTTCCGGGGTGCCTACAATGTCCACAACTTGCCCAGCAAAGGTGCACTGTGATTGGGAAGAAAAGTTGGGAAAGTGGGCAAAAGTCCCGAATTTGGTCCAAAATCACACCCAGGTTCGAGTCCCACAAGTCCCGCCGCGTTCCACCAGTGTGCCTGACATGTCCACAACGCACCCAGCAAAGGCGCACTGTGATTGGGAAGAAAAGTTGGGAAAGTGGGCAAAAGTCCCGAATTTGGTCCAAAATCACACCCAGGTTCGAGTCCCACAAGTCCCGCCGCGTTCCACCAGTGTCTCGGGGTGCCTACAATGTCCACAACGCACCCAGCAAAGGCGCACTGTGATTGGGAAGAAAAGTTGGGAAAGTGGGCAAAAGTCCCGAATTTGGTCCAAAATCACACCCAGGTTCGAGTCCCACAAGTCCCGCCGCGTTCCACCAGGGTTCCGGGGTGCCTACAATGTCCACAACTTACCCAGCAAAGGCGCACTGTGATTGGGAAGAAAAGTTGGGAAAGTGGGCAAAAGTCCCGAATTTGGTCCAAAATCACACCCAGGTTCGAGTCCCACAAGTCCCGCCGCGTTCCACCAGGGTTCCGGGGTGCCTGACATGTCCACGACGCACCCAGCAAAGGCGCACTGTGATTGGGAAGAAAAGTTGGGAAAGTGGGCAAAAGTCCCGAATTTGGTCCAAAATCACACCCAGGTTCGAGTCCCACAAGTCCCGCCGCGTTCCACCAGGGTTCCGGGGTGCCTGACATGTCCACGACGCACCCAGCAAAGGCGCACTGTGATTGGGAAGAAAAGTTGGGAAAGTGGGCAAAAGTCCCGAATTTGGTCCAAAATCACACCCAGGTTCGAGTCCCACAAGTCCCGCCGCGTTCCACCAGGGTTCCGGGGTGCCTACAATGTCCACGACGCACCCAGCAAAGGCGCACTGTGATTGGGAAGAAAAGTTGGGAAAGTGGGCAAAAGTCCCGAATTTGGTCCAAAATCACACCCAGGTTCGAGTCCCGCAAGTCCCGCCGCGTTCCACCAGGGTTCCGGGGTGCCTACAATGTCCACAACGCACCCAGCAAAGGCGCACTGTGATTGGGAAGAAAAGTTGGGAAAGTGGGCAAAAGTCCCGAATTTGGTCCAAAATCACACCCAGGTTCGAGTCCCGCAAGTCCCGCCGCGTTCCACCAGGGTTCCGGGGTGCCTACAATGTCCACAACTTACCCAGCAAAGGCGCACTGTGATTGGGAAGAAAAGTTGGGAAAGTGGGCAAAAGTCCCGAATTTGGTCCAAAATCACACCCAGGTTCGAGTCCCACAAGTCCCGCCGCGTTCCACCAGGGTTCCGGGGTGCCTACAATGTCCACGACGCACCCAGCAAAGGCGCACTGTGATTGGGAAGAAAAGTTGGGAAAGTGGGCAAAAGTCCCGAATTTGGTCCAAAATCACACCCAGGTTCGAGTCCCGCAAGTCCCGCCGCGTTCCACCAGGGTTCCGGGGTGCCTACAATGTCCACAACTTACCCAGCAAAGGCGCACTGTGATTGGGAAGAAAAGTTGGGAAAGTGGGCAAAAGTCCCGAATTTGGTCCAAAATCACACCCAGGTTCGAGTCCCACAAGTCCCGCCGCGTTCCACCAGTGTCTCGGGGTGCCTACAATGTCCACAACGCACCCAGCAAAGGCGCACTGTGATTGGGAAGAAAAGTTGGGAAAGTGGGCAAAAGTCCCGAATTTGGTCCAAAATCACACCCAGGTTCGAGTCCCGCAAGTCCCGCCGCGTTCCACCAGGGTTCCGGGGTGCCTACAATGTCCACAACTTACCCAGCAAAGGCGCACTGTGATTGGGAAGAAAAGTTGGGAAAGTGGGCAAAAGTCCCGAATTTGGTCCAAAATCACACCCAGGTTCGAGTCCCACAAGTCCCGCCGCGTTCCACCAGTGTCTCGGGGTGCCTACAATGTCCACAACGCACCCAGCAAAGGCGCACTGTGATTGGGAAGAAAAGTTGGGAAAGTGGGCAAAAGTCCCGAATTTGGTCCAAAATCACACCCAGGTTCGAGTCCCGCAAGTCCCGCCGCGTTCCACCAGGGTTCCGGGGTGCCTACAATGTCCACAACTTACCCAGCAAAGGCGCACTGTGATTGGGAAGAAAAGTTGGGAAAGTGGGCAAAAGTCCCGAATTTGGTCCAAAATCACACCCAGGTTCGAGTCCCACAAGTCCCGCCGCGTTCCACCAGGGTTCCGGGGTGCCTGACATGTCCACGACGCACCCAGCAAAGGCGCACTGTGATTGGGAAGAAAAGTTGGGAAAGTGGGCAAAAGTCCCGAATTTGGTCCAAAATCACACCCAGGTTCGAGTCCCACAAGTCCCGCCGCGTTCCACCAGGGTTCCGGGGTGCCTACAATGTCCACAACGCACCCAGCAAAGGCGCACTGTGATTGGGAAGAAAAGTTGGGAAAGTGGGCAAAAGTCCCGAATTTGGTCCAAAATCACACCCAGGTTCGAGTCCCACAAGTCCCGCCGCGTTCCACCAGGGTTCCGGGGTGCCTACAATGTCCACAACGCACCCAGCAAAGGCGCACTGTGATTGGGAAGAAAAGTTGGGAAAGTGGGCAAAAGTCCCGAATTTGGTCCAAAATCACACCCAGGTTCGAGTCCCGCAAGTCCCGCCGCGTTCCACCAGGGTTCCGGGGTGCCTACAATGTCCACAACTTACCCAGCAAAGGCGCACTGTGATTGGGAAGAAAAGTTGGGAAAGTGGGCAAAAGTCCCGAATTTGGTCCAAAATCACACCCAGGTTCGAGTCCCACAAGTCCCGCCGCGTTCCACCAGGGTTCCGGGGTGCCTACAATGTCCACAACGCACCCAGCAAAGGCGCACTGTGATTGGGAAGAAAAGTTGGGAAAGTGGGCAAAAGTCCCGAATTTGGTCCAAAATCACACCCAGGTTCGAGTCCCACAAGTCCCGCCGCGTTCCACCAGGGTTCCGGGGTGCCTACAATGTCCACAACGCACCCAGCAAAGGCGCACTGTGATTGGGAAGAAAAGTTGGGAAAGTGGGCAAAAGTCCCGAATTTGGTCCAAAATCACACCCAGGTTCGAGTCCCACAAGTCCCGCCGCGTTCCACCAGGGTTCCGGGGTGCCTACAATGTCCACAACGCACCCAGCAAAGGCGCACTGTGATTGGGAAGAAAAGTTGGGAAAGTGGGCAAAAGTCCCAAATTTGATTCAAAATCACACCCAGGTTCGAGTCCCACAAGTCCCGCCGCGTTCCACCAGGGTTCCGGGGTGCCTACAATGTCCACAACTTACCCAGCAAAGGCGCACTGTGATTGGGAAGAAAAGTTGGGAAAGTGGGCAAAAGTCCCGAATTTGGTCCAAAATCACACCCAGGTTCGAGTCCCACAAGTCCCGCCGCGTTCCACCAGTGTCTCGGGGTGCCTACAATGTCCACAACGCACCCAGCAAAGGCGCACTGTGATTGGGAAGAAAAGTTGGGAAAGTGGGCAAAAGTCCCGAATTTGGTCCAAAATCACACCCAGGTTCGAGTCCCACAAGTCCCGCCGCGTTCCACCAGGGTTCAGGGGTGCCTGACATGTCCACGACGCACCCAGCAAAGGCGCACTGTGATTGGGAAGAAAAGTTGGGAAAGTGGGCAAAAGTCCCGAATTTGGTCCAAAATCACACCCAGGTTCGAGTCCCACAAGTCCCGCCGCGTTCCACCAGTGTCTCGGGGTGCCTACAATGTCCACAACGCACCCAGCAAAGGCGCACTGTGATTGGGAAGAAAAGTTGGGAAAGTGGGCAAAAGTCCCGAATTTGGTCCAAAATCACACCCAGGTTCGAGTCCCGCAAGTCCCGCCGCGTTCCACCAGGGTTCCGGGGTGCCTACAATGTCCACAACGCACCCAGCAAAGGCGCACTGTGATTGGGAAGAAAAGTTGGGAAAGTGGGCAAAAGTCCCGAATTTGGTCCAAAATCACACCCAGGTTCGAGTCCCACAAGTCCCGCCGCGTTCCACCAGGGTTCCGGGGTGCCTACAATGTCCACAACGCACCCAGCAAAGGCGCACTGTGATTGGGAAGAAAAGTTGGGAAAGTGGGCAAAAGTCCCGAATTTGGTCCAAAATCACACCCAGGTTCGAGTCCCACAAGTCCCGCCGCGTTCCACCAGGGTTCCGGGGCGCCTACAATGTCCACAACTCACCCAGCAAAGGCGCACTGTGATTGGGAAGAAAAGTTGGGAAAGTGGGCAAAAGTCCCGCATTTGGTCCAAAATCACACCCAGGTTCGAGTCCCACAAGTCCCGCCGCGTTCCACCAGGGTCTCGGGGTGCCTACAATGTCCACAACGCACCCAGCAAAGGCGCACTGTGATTGGGAAGAAAAGTTGGGAAAGTGGGCAAAAGTCCCGAATTTGGTCCAAAATCACACCCAGGTTCGAGTCCCACAAGTCCCGCCGCGTTCCACCAGTGTCTCGGGGTGCCTACAATGTCCACAACTTACCCAGCAAAGGCGCACTGTGATTGGGAAGAAAAGTTGGGAAAGTGGGCAAAAGTCCCGAATTTGGTCCAAAATCACACCCAGGTTCGAGTCCCACAAGTCCCGCCGCGTTCCACCAGGGTTCCGGGGTGCCTACAATGTCCACAACGCACCCAGCAAAGGCGCACTGTGATTGGGAAGAAAAGTTGGGAAAGTGGGCAAAAGTCCCGCATTTGGTCCAAAATTATACCCAGGTTCGAGTCCCACAAGTCCCGCCGCGTTCCACCAGGGTTCCGGGGTGCCTACAATGTCCACAACGCACCCAGCAAAGGCGCACTGTGATTGGGAAGAAAAGTTGGGAAAGTGGGCAAAAGTCCCGAATTTGGTCCAAAATCACACCCAGGTTCGAGTCCCACAAGTCCCGCCTTGTTCCACCAGGGTTCCGGGGTGCCTACAATGTCCACGACGCACCCAGCAAAGGCGCACTGTGATTGGGAAGAAAAGTTGGGAAAGTGGGCAAAAGTCCCGAATTTGGTCCAAAATCACACCCAGGTTCGAGTCCCACAAGTCCCGCCGCGTTCCACCAGGGTTCCGGGGTGCCTACAATGTCCACGACGCACCCAGCAAAGGCGCACTGTGATTGGGAAGAAAAGTTGGGAAAGTGGGCAAAAGTCCCGAATTTGGTCCAAAATCACACCCAGGTTCGAGTCCCACAAGTCCCGCCGCGTTCCACCAGGGTTCCGGGGTGCCTACAATGTCCACAACGCACCCAGCAAAGGCGCACTGTGATTGGGAAGAAAAGTTGGGAAAGTGGGCAAAAGTCCCGAATTTGGTCCAAAATCACACCCAGGTTCGAGTCCCACAAGTCCCGCCGCGTTCCACCAGTGTCTCGGGGTGCCTACAATGTCCACAACGCACCCAGCAAAGGCGCACTGTGATTGGGAAGAAAAGTTGGGAAAGTGGGCAAAAGTCCCGAATTTGGTCCAAAATCACACCCAGGTTCGAGTCCCACAAGTCCCGCCGCGTTCCACCAGTGTCTCGGGGTGCCTACAATGTCCACAACGCACCCAGCAAAGGCGCACTGTGATTGGGAAGAAAAGTTGGGAAAGTGGGCAAAAGTCCCGAATTTGGTCCAAAATCACACCCAGGTTCGAGTCCCACAAGTCCCGCCGCGTTCCACCAGGGTTCCGGGGTGCCTACAATGCCTAAGACGCACCCAGCAAAGGCGCACTGTGATTGGGAAGAAAAGTTGGGAAAGTGGGCAAAAGTCCCGAATTTGGTCCAAAATCACACCCAGGTTCGAGTCCCACAAGTCCCGCCGCGTTCCACCAGGGTTCCGGGGTGCCTACAATGTCCACAACTTACCCAGCAAAGGCGCACTGTGATTGGGAAGAAAAGTTGGGAAAGTGGGCAAAAGTCCCGAATTTGGTCCAAAATCACACCCAGGTTCGAGTCCCACAAGTCCCGCCGCGTTCCACCAGGGTTCCGGGGTGCCTACAATGTCCACAACGCACCCAGCAAAGGCGCACTGTGATTCGGAAGAAAAGTTGGGAAAGTGGGGGAAAAAAGGACCGGGAAATATCCAAAATTATGCCCGGGTTGGAGTACCACGAGTCCGGCCGCGTTCCACCGGTGTCCCGGGGGTGCCTGGCACGTCCACAACTTACCCAGCAAAGGCGCACTGTCAGTGGGGAAGACCAAACATGTCTCGGATTTTTTCCAAGTACCTTAACGAGAGAGGCTAAAAAGCACCTGTTTTTACCTTCTCTCGTTGTTGTACTTAGAAAAAAAACGAGAAAATAAAAAATCTGGGTTTTTTTCTAAGTACCTTAACGAGAGAGGCTAAAAAAAACCATTTTTTACCTTCTCTCGTTGTTGTACTTAGAAAAAAAACGAGAAAAAAAATTTTCCCCATTCATTTCAATGGGAGTTCATTTTTTTTTTGGGATTTTTTCTAAGTACCTTAACGAGAGAGGCTTAATTTTTCACCTACTTTTTACCTTCTCTCGATTTTTCGTTTTTTACCTGGTCGACCAAAACACCTCCATCTCGTTACTATGTGCACCATGTCTGACAGGCTGAAATCACAGGGAACGCGTCCGAGTCAAAGTGAGCTATTTTCGGACACAAATATGGTGTTTTTCCCCTCTATCCTCTGGTTCTTTTTTCAAACTGATCTTCCAGCATCTGAGCGACAGGGGCTCATGCAGACACCTGTGTCCGCCCGAGGGGCGCCTTCCCGGACACATATATGGTGCTTCCCCCCTCTTTACCCCGGTCCTTTTTCAAACTGATCTTCCAGCATCTGAGCGACAGGGGCTCATGCAGACACCTGTGTCCGCCCGAGGGGCGCCTTCCCGGACACATATATGGTGTTTTTCCCCTCTATCCTCTGGTCCTTTTTTCAAACTGATCTTCCAGCATCTGAGCGACAGGGGCTCATGCAGACACCTGTGTCCGCCCGAGGGGCGCCTTCCCGGACACATATATGGTGCTTTCCCCCTCTTTACCCCGGTCCTTTTTCAAACTGCTCTTCCAGCATCTGAGCGACAGGGGCTCATGCAGACACCTGTGTCCGCCTAAGGGGCGCCTTCTCGGACACATTTTCAACTTTTCCCGCATGAATGAAATCCTGGAACTGATTCCACCCAGGTACTTAGGGCTTCCAGGGCTTGAGCGACAGGGGCTCTGTCCGGAGCGTGTGTCCGCCTAGGGGGCGCTGTCCCGGACACATTTTCAACTTTTCCCGCATGGATGAAATCCTGGAACTGATTCCACCCAGGTACTTAGGGCTTCCAGGGCTTGAGCGACAGGGGCTCTGTCCGGAGCGTGTGTCCGCCTAGGGGGCGCTGTCCCGGACACATTTTCAACTTTTCCCGCATGGATGAAATCCTGGAACTGATTCCACCCAGGTACTTAGGGCTTCCAGGGCTTGAGCGACAGGGGCTCTGTCCGGAGCGTGTGTCCGCCTAGGGGGCGCTGTCTCGGACACATTTTCAACTTTTCCCGCATGGATGAAATCCTGGAACTGATTCCACCCAGGTACTTAGGGCTTCCAGGGCTTGAGCGACAGGGGCTCTGTCCGGAGCGTGTGTCCGCCTAGGGGGCGCTGTCTCGGACACATTTTCAACTTTTCCCGCATGGATGAAATCCTGGAACTGATTCCACCCAGGTACTTAGGGCTTCCAGGGCTTGAGCG
Organism: Nerophis lumbriciformis; assembly: GCF_033978685.3. NCBI lineage: Eukaryota > Metazoa > Chordata > Actinopteri > Syngnathiformes > Syngnathidae > Nerophis > Nerophis lumbriciformis. The sequence continues at coordinate 285,677 of NW_027316584.1, read as the reverse complement.
ACAGGGGCTCTGTCCGGAGCGTGTGTCCGCCTAGAGGGCGCTGTCTCGGACACATTTTCAACTTTTCCCGCATGAATGAAATCCTGGAACTGATTCCACCCAGGTACTTAGGGCTTCCAGGGCTTGAGCGACAGGGGCTCTGTCCGGAGCGTGTGTCCGCCTAGGGGGCGCTGTCTCGGACACATTTTCAACTTTTCCCGCATGGATGAAATCCTGGAACTGATTCCACCCAGGTACTTAGGGCTTCCAGGGCTTGAGCGACAGGGGCTCTGTCCGGAGCGTGTGTCCGCCTAGGGGGCGCTGTCTCGGACACATTTTCAACTTTTCCCGCATGGATGAAATCCTGGAACTGATTCCACCCAGGTACTTAGGGCTTCCAGGGCTTGAGCGACAGGGGCTCTGTCCGGAGCGTGTGTCCGCCTAGAGGGCGCTGTCTCGGACACATTTTCAACTTTTCCCGCATGAATGAAATCCTGGAACTGATTCCACCCAGGTACTTAGGGCTTCCAGGGCTTGAGCGACAGGGGCTCTGTCCGGAGCGTGTGTCCGCCTAGGGGGCGCTGTCTCGGACACATTTTCAACTTTTCCCGCATGGATGAAATCCTGGAACTGATTCCACCCAGGTACTTAGGACTTCCAGGGCTTGAGCGACAGGGGCTCTGTCCGGAGCGTGTGTC